>NC_054085.1:27291812-27497555 GCF_017562075.2 Anopheles merus
CGCTTTTGACAGCTTCACGAGAAACCAGCTGGTTTTTAGCCGGCTCCCCATCGCGCAAAACCAGCGTGTGGGGAGCAAAGAGGCGTATGATGTGTGTGTGTGCGTGTGTGCATCTCTTTCGCTCCTTCGTTTGCGCTCGCTCTTTCGCTCAAAGGCCGGCACGAAGAGGGAACCGTTTGTGCACTTAGCAACAGCGCTGAACTGCAAACCCGCACGAGACGAACGGACACACACACACTCACATATACACGCACGCGTTAAAAATCGCGTTTTTTCCTTTCTTTTCTCGCGATTTCGCTGATCGCAAGCAGGGTGATGGGGAGTGTCGCACGCGATTTCGTGCGTGTGCAAGCACGAAAGAGGGGAGAGGGAGAATTCACGCGTTTGCACGTGTCTGTCGTGTCGGGCGATTGGGCGGTTGGATCGATGGATGAATTGAAAACCTCATCAAAGGAGACAAAAAGAGATAAAAAGCGAGAAGCTGTCAAAAGTAAAGAGAAACTTTTGACATTTTTTTGGGAGGAAAAAGGCAAACTTTAAGAGCAAAAATAAAATTCCCCCACGGGTTGGGAGACCCCTCCTTTTACCCAATGTTTGCACTGTTTGACACTTACCGTTCACTTTGGTCGATCCCAGGTAGCCCAGCTGGCCCGGATACGGCGGCACGGAGATGAGTTCCATTTTCAGAAACTCTTCAACCAGTTCGTCGATTGCAGCCAAATTCGCACTCATAAATAAAAACAGCGAAAACCCCCAAATTTACCCTTGCCTGGTGGAGGGGATGGTGGTCGGTTTTTCACACACAAAACTCACGGTTGCAATGGAACAACACACACGCGTACGTACACACCAGAAAAAAAAAATAAAACACGAAAATCTCGTGTTTTGTTGCTCCTTTTTCTCGCCTTAGTAATGCTATTTGAACTTTTCAGCTTTTGCTCTTCTGCTTGTAGTTAGCAGCGCGCGTGTGTGTGTGTGTCTTGTACTTTCTGGGACCTTAACTTTTCTTCCTTGATTAAAATGTATTATTTGTAATTTCACAGCACTTGATTATCACTTGGATCGATCGTGTCGTCGTCGTCGATTTTTTTTTTGCCTCGAACACGCACGCACAATACACACTTGCGCCTTCACACGGGTTGGGTTGTGGGGGTGTCACAACGATTTTTCCAGCCCACTTCGCTTGCGCTTTCGCCGCTGTACCGTGTTGTGTCCCTGTACCTGACAAACGTCAAACATGAAGCAGAGAACCTGTCAACCGCTGAACTGCAAATGCCCCGTATTATTACTTTGAAAATTGGATGCGAAGAAAATGGGAAAAATCAATGTTTCCTCATTTCCTTTCCAAAATTGGGCTTGTGTGTGTGTGTTGCAGGTTGACTTATGGCAGGGCCGGAATTTTCAAACACTCACTTCGTTTGCACAAAAACACTTTTGTTTCTCTTTTCCCATTCAGCAGTGTCACTGGAGCTTTAGTTAAAAAAGTGGATTTTAACACGTCTCTTTGCTACTTTGCGTACTGCTGCTTTTAACGTTTTAACGCTTTCCTTACTAATAAAACTCTCTGTCTATCTCTCTCTCTCTCTTTGTGTCTCTTGTTGTTTCGCCGTTTGATGCGAGTTTGCCGATTTTCATGTAACGAGAGGATGTTGCTTGTTCAATTGAAAGAAACTAAGTAATTCCCGGCCGGCAACCGAGCCCCCTATTTATAAGCTAGCCCGGGTGCGCACGCACACTGTCGCAGCGCGCCCGTGTACCGGACCGGCCCGAAGCGGCGAACAAAGAACGAAGCAGCGAGCCCGCACGCACACACCGGCGCGCTGCCGGTTTTGCTGCCGGATAGATATAAAGCGCTGGGGAAGAGCGGAACAGGGAGAGCGAGAGAGCGAGAGAGAGCAAAAAAAAAAACGCTCTTTTTCTATGTGTGCGCTGCTGCTGCTCGGTGTGTAGTGCCACACGCACACTTAGACACTTCGCTTCAGTATATACCTTGATTCGGTCGCTCTCTCTCTCTCTCTCTCGCTCGCGCTTACTGTGCTTTGATCCAACAACCTTTTTTTCGATATCTTTTTATCTCGCTCTCTCTCGCTCTCGCGTTCGCAAACTAACGCACAGTGCCGGTTCGGAAGCGCAACAGAACCCTCCAAACCCATGGGGATGGTGTGTGAGTGTGTGTTTGAAGTAGGAAGAGGGGCACACTGGGGGGGGGGGGCGGCAAAGGGGGACATAAAATCCAGTAACCATACATAAGAAGGCTCCCCACAAACCCCCCTGCAAACCGCTTTTACATATTCCGCCCGGCAGCTCCCTCGAAAAGCCTCGAATTGCCTTGGTCGTCTCTCGCACACACAATCACCACACTCGCGTCCAATTCCAGTAGCACTCTGTGCGTGTGTGTGTGTGTGTGTGTGTGTTCGTGTTGCTTGCTCGCTCACGCTCGCCTAACTGCCGGCACGCTCTCGCTCTCCCTCTCTCGCTCGCACACGCACTCAAGATCCATTGCGTACGCTCGTTCTTTGGGCCGGTGTGCGGCAAGCGCGAGAGGGCGAACGGTGAGAGACGGACGGTCAAACCCCTCTCGCTCGCACTCTAGCGCTGCGCCCTTTGCCAACCCCTTTCGCCCTGGGCTATGTAATATGCTCCGTGGTGTGTATACATACATACATAGGTACGTACATAAAACCCCATTTACATTTTCTACAAGGCAAAAAAAAATGCCCATAGTGTGCGTGCGTACGTGCCGGGCCGAAGTGTTCGCCGGGGACGGCCCGAACCGGACCCGAACGCTGCCCAGCGCGCGGCGATGGGGATCGCGATGGCCATCATCCGCATCTTCTTCTCATTCGTGTTCCATCGCTTCTGCTTTGTTCACCTCGCTCGTTCTCACTCTCGCTGCTTCTTCTTTTTTTTCTCTCCCCCGGCTACTGCTGCTGCTGCTGCTGCTGCTCCACGTTATGGGGCCTGGTAGTGTTCTTCTTCCAACAAAATTTTTTTTCACGCTTTTCACACCCCGCCTTTCGCTGGAGAGCCTTCTCTTCACCCCCATTACAAAGGGTGGAAAGGATGGTAAGGAATTGCGTGAAAAAAGGTTTTGTCACGAAAAAAGCCCTCCGCTGCGGTGGCAAAAGCACGAGAAGCGTGAGCAAAAGCAGAAGCGCTGCGCAACGTACGCAAAAAGGTCTCCCTGACTGTGACTGTGTGTGCCTGTGTGTGTGTATTCAGTGGTTTAGGTTTTGTTCTTTCCATCCCGAAAAACCATCCGAATTTTCTCCCACCCGGTGGTGTGTGTTGAAGAGTGTTTCAATCAACGGAAAAACTAGTGTCACTAAAATTCACGCGAGTGAAGAGAAACGAGCTCACGGAAAAGGGGGTTTTGGTTGCATCAGAAAAGTTAGATTCCCGGCCACTGCTTACACTGAGCGTTTGCGGCAATTGATGATGATGAAAGAAAGCGAGGCGATTGCTGCTGGCCGCTGCTGCTGCTGCTGCAAAGTGCAAAGGCAAAAAGTGTTTTAAAAAAAACAGGAACAGGGATTTATTACAGGGAACGATTCTCAGCATAGGCTTTGAAGGAAAAAAAGGGCTAAGGAAAAGTGTTGAAGTGAAGAAAAGAGCGTGTTAAGAACACACAGAAGACAAGTGCTGTTTAAAGTGATTTTTTTTTGGAAAGCAGAAACGAAGGAGTAGCAATAAAGAAGGCAAAAGGAGTAAGGAGAAAAGGGTTTTTTTTAGTGGTAGGACTTTTGGAAGGTTAAAACGGGAAAAATAGAAGGGAAATTGATTTTGTGGCTTTTCGTGTTTTTTTTAATGGGAAGCGAAGAATAGCCCCAAGGGAAGAACTGCATTTTTTGTGGCATTATTTTTTTTTATGAGCTCTGTGGGAACTGAACCTTCCTACCTTATACAAGTTGGCACACACAACAGCAACAACCAAAAATTAGGAATGTAATAGCACTACTTTTCACCTTTGAAAGCAAAACGCTTGAAATGTTAAGATTTTTGCTCAACTCAACGCAATGCCAAAATGCACTGCATCACACTGAACGATAAGCTTGAACTGGTTGTTGGTGGCTTTGGTTCGCTACTGGTTGGGCTCACCTTAACACTTAGACTTAGAAGTTGTCTGCCGGACCACACACGCAGACTGGAGGCTCTTTTTTTTTGTTTGTTAAATAATTCCTTTGCCCTGCGATACTCGGCAGAACAAAAGGATTCGAAGGCTCGACCGATCACCTGATCTGGCGCTGCTTTCACCCGGTTGGTCGACAGGCTGATCGTATGATCGATCGCAGGCGATATTTGAGGGTTTTTTTTATCTTCTCTCCAGTGCTGGTGTGTTAGTGCTGGGGATTTGGAACGGCCAAAAGATGGCCTCCCTTTCTGTGAGTGTGCCGGAATTGCGTGTGGGCTTCAAAATGCACCCCAAAAAAACAACTCTATTAATAGCTTCAATTGGTGTTGGTGTTAGATGCCTATCAAATTTAGTCTTTTTTGACAAGAGCACAGCAAGGGAGACTTCTACCTGTAAAAATGGAATTAGAATTTCATTTCTAATAATTTGTTAAATTGTGATAAAAAATTTTGAAAAATGCCAATGCAGCTCATCCAAAATTAAAATCAGAAGCAATTTTTGTGGTTTTTTTTTCGGTCAACCTCTGACTAAGCGAATGCTTATCCTTTAATAGCACTCTCTCCTGCTGCTTTAAATCTCTTTTGTCAAGTGACGTACGGCAATGATTTGCACTGGCTGACTGTTTTGTTTGATGTAATCCTTTGCCAAAACGGATTACAACCATCGTTCGATAGTCCCAGGGCCAAGTCAAGTACCAGGGCCCTCCAGATAAGATGCACTGGAAGCTCCGTTTTATCATCTGATGATTAGAGCACGTTTCGATCACGCGATTTGGGTACAATTGCAAACCCCAAAAACAAGGGGGGAATTTACAGAAAATAAGGAAGAAGTATTTGGAAGATAACGTAGGATAAGGAGTTGCCACGCCACGGGTAGTGAAGCGGGCTCGGGGAAAAGGTTTGTGTTTTGTACCTCGCCCATTGGCGAGGTAGAATCATTTCTAGGGACGGAAATTTCCGGAACAATATTAGCAAATAAATCTCTTGTTTTTTTGTGCGTTGGGAGTTGTCGATCCACTACCCGGGTGTAGAGATGAGGAGGTAGAATATAGTTCCTTCCATGTACCTACAGCATCATCTTCCCACGAGATGAGGATTGTTAAACTCTGAGTGCTCGGTTGAAGTTTTCCTATCTATCCGTCTTCTCGATTTAATAGACAACAGCGGCCTTTGAACGGTTTGGTGTGTTTGTAGAATTGCAGAAGGTTTGATCGAAAATACATCTTTTTTCGGTTGCGGGAGAGCTGTAAAACTAGCCAGACAATCATCATGATCACCGGTAGACGGTACGATTGGGTGTAATAATAGTGACCGCGGAGGGAAAAGATGCCTTTTAGCCGGGCCGATACGGTCATGTACGTGGCTTTTGTGGCGCCTCTTACAAAAAAATCGAACTTCCCAACACAAGAGGAGGGACAAGAGACAGAAAAGGGATTAGAAGCAGCAGTAGAAGGAATAAAACACACACAATTAAACAAATACACACGAACGAAAAACCAGGCGATAATGTGAAGGATTTTTGTGCGTTTTTTGTGCGTTTTTTGAAGCACTTTTACGGTACCTTAAAGGAAGCTTCTTTTGGGTGGCTTCAGTACGGAGACCAAAGAAAAAAAAAAACCCCTGAGCTCCTGGTTTAACTTGAGGCCTTGTCTTGAGGCGCTATAAAACGCAACGTTGGAGTTGAGGAATTGAGGATTTATTTTCGGCTCTGTTTTCCGTTGTCCCACCGGCGTCCGTTAATGAGTGGTGATTTTTATAGAGGAAAATTACTCGCGAGCCGTAAACGGACGGCAGATTTTATAGGAGTTTTTTTTTTTTTGGTATCCTTTTCGGCGTTTTGTTTTTTCGCTATTGTAAAAGTGTAGACACGAAATGTAATTGGGTGAATGCATCTTAATGTGATCGATTTCAACCTCTCTGGTTCTGTGTTGTATGCTGATGACAGTTCTTTCGGTGTCCAGCAAGCACTGTAGAGGTTTAGGTAGAGTTTTAGTGTTCGATTTTGAAATGTTTCTTGAGCCTAGATAATATTTAATAAATCATGAAGTGGGACAAACCTGCAAGTAGGAGTGATTCTATGTATCCGTGGAAATTAGATTCCGAAGCCAAGTTCAGGATGTCGTTCGTACGAAATTTAAAAAAAAAAGGAATAAGTGAGCAAAAGTTTGAGTATGATAATATTAGGTTGAACACTAAACACACCCCGGTCAGTGATGACTAAAATGTATGGAAAGTTCAGCTGGTTAGTGCTCACGCTAAAAGCAAAATCAAATGAAAATAGGTTAATAATTTATTTAGAACAAATGGTTCCAGTGCTGCCCCTCGGTCGTGCTTGCCAACAAATAATGAACAACATTTTGTTCCAGCGTTGAAGGGAGCTTCTTCTATGATAGCGCAAATAAGATCCCAGAGAGCAGATTGTAATAGGAGTGTAAATTATATATTCTCTACAAAAAAGAGCCGACAGACAGAGCACAGAAATTCAATATTGTCTTGTCGGTTACCTAAGTATGTGAGGATTATTAAAAAAAAAATGCGTAAAGTTAGGACCGAGAATCGATCAAACAGAAGTGGCAAGACATTAGTGTGAAAATAGGTGCTCTCATACGAAGGGCAGGAAGCCATACGCTGATGCAACCACTACCACAGTACAGCAAAACACGGCTTTTTCGCTAACTTACTGATGCAACCAACTTCCACAAGCTCCATTCGCCCCCGGGGAAATTGCGTGAAAAAAAAAAATTCGGATGTAATAAGGAAAGAAGTGAACAAAACCAAGCCACATTCGCACACACACACACACACAGCTACAAATACACACGGCGATCCTGAACATGTACATGCCAATGGGGAAAAATGCCCCATGGAAAATGCTTGCCCGTGTCCAAAGAGAGATCCGAAATGTGTTTAAAAAGAATTCTTGCAGGTTTTGATTTTATTCTGGCAGTCATCGTTTTTAAAAGGTTTGAGGAATCGGAGTCTTCGTTCGAGTGCATCGCTGCGTGTAAATATCTTATCGAAGGTGAACTTTATTCACTCCGGGTTCCGGGTTTTTACTGGCAAATCAATCTGCTTTCGTGGCCCGTGTAGAAGTTTCTTCTCCAGGCCACGATGTACCTGGCGATGGGTTCTTGCCATGATGATGATGATGATGATGCAACCCAGCTGATGGTGCTGCTCCACTAATGGTGGAGCACCTCAAGCCAGGGCAGCATTTAAGCTTAAGTACACGCTCGTTTTTTTTTACAACCCCCTTTGCTGTTCGTTCTCTATGACGCGTTTTTTTGTGTCGGTTTGTAACTGTTTCTAGTATTTCCTTTTGCTCTCCTTTTTTTTCGCTGCTGTTGCGCTACTGCAAATGCGCCTCGCATCAGCTCGCTGCTTGCAGCTGATGAAACACCGGGCCAGTTACGATATGCGTGTTCCGGTTTGTTGAGCCCGAAATGGTCAAAAAATGGACAAAACATACAAGCCCGCGGTTTCGAGACGCGGGCGTACAAAACGTAGGGAGGTAGGAGGTACATGCCACCACCACCACCACCACCACCGTTGCCTCCCTCCCTGCTAGCTACGTGACCGTAACGCACGAATAAAATTGCTCCGTAAGTTTTTACGTGTTTTGTTCGCGTTTTCCGACTTCCGACAACCCATTCTCCTTCCCCATTTGGCCGTACTGGCACCGCCGTTGAGGCCCACAAAACCCCCCCCCCCCATAAAACACAGAGACCGCAACCACCCGGAACATCTAGCCGGCTCTGACTCATCCGGTTGGATGCGGCTGAAGGAGAGACAGATAAGGTCGATTTTTATCTCGCCTGGCCTGTAAGAAGCGAACCGAACGGAATTTACTTTCTCCCGGTTGCATTCTTTGCTTTGGGCTGTAGTGGAGAGGAACGGGCGAGCAAGAAGGGAGGAACATTGTGTTCCACCCACATGGTGTTGTGTTGAAGCTGCTTTTGGGAAACGATTTTAAGCCGAGCTGCAAGCAGGCTTCTTGGGCTGATGGTGGGCTTCTAGGCTACGTGCGAGTGCCTTATGGGGAAATTCTTCAATTTTCCTTATCTCTTTCTGGGTGTGTGTGTGTGTTTTGTTCTTCCTTTTTCTTTGGAAGTAAGATGTTTATTTAATGGATTTTTTTCTCTCTCGAACTGATGAAAAAAACTTCTCACTCGCGATGCCTCTTCATGAATGATTTAAACAGACTGGCGAGAGATGTGTGTAACGGCCGGCACATAAAGCTCAACACATCATGCTGATGTGTTACCTGCCGGCCTTCCCTGCCGTTTGTTCCAATAGTTATTTTACGGTGAATTTAATGCATTCAATTGCTTGTATTGCTGTGGTGCATATAGTTTGTTTTTTTTTTTGTTGGCTACCCCCGTTTTGTTGAGGTTAAAAGTTTAAGATTAGTACGCTTTCTGGGTGCTTGCTCTTCCGGGCATGGGTGCGATAACATTGCTAGTGCCGCTCAAAAGAGGCACAATAATAAAATACCAAATCACTAAAGATGTAACTTTAACTGAGCTTCGGATGAGTTTGGTTTACGATAAGTGGATGTGAGAGCAACCATTTGCTGACATCAGACGTATTTATCAAACACAATTATGGTAATTCTCAAACGTCCGAGTATTTACTTTTTGGAAATATTAGAACATGAAGAACATAAGAGCGATGTATTTTGTAACACGCGCAGTTGATGATTATTTATTCAGATGAATGGTTGAGTATATTACCAAGCGAAAGCCCAAATAAAAGTACTGAATAAGAATTATTTACTAAAAAAAGCCTAAAATATGGCACAGAAAGCTTGTCTTTTCCAAAGGAATTGGCACTTCTGGGTGAAATTAGGCTTTTTATGGATGACGGAGGGTGATCTTCTTATTTGGTTTTATTAAACGAATCTTTAAATTTTGAAGTAATTGACCATTTAATGCAGCAAATACTAAGAATGTTTATTTTTTTAGGGAAATACCAGCATTTATTGGGTTTATTTTGTTGTATTCTTGTGGAAATTTCAGTTGAAATGCTGAATTGTTAAATAATTGTATTAGATCACTTTTCTCCTTAATTCTAATAATATTTAAACAGCAATGACGGTTAAGATATATTGTCTAATATTATTTAGATTCCCTATATTATATACCCAGGAACATTCATGAAATATTATAGCTGACTGACTGAGCTTTTCAATCTGAATATCTGAATTAATTATGCTCCTACCTGTACTTTACCATCGTAGCGGCTTCTGTCTACACTGAGATTGCCCTTTTATAAGAGTAGTTTTATCATATCCGAACCCATACCCTAGACAGTACGAAAAAAGGCCTCACATGCTGCATTGAATTAACACCCTTAACCAACTATAAAAACAAATTTATGTGACTTTCACAGACATAACGTCAATAGAGCCCTGTCTGCCCGAACTTTACCCATCTTTACGAGAGGAACAACTTCCCATTTTATTATTGGGAAACCCACTCATTTATTGGTGTTTTACAAACTCTGATCCCAACAATGTAACAAATAAAAAACAACCAATTCGACTCATTTAAACCAGACTGTGAGATTAATACAAAAACCTAGACCCTGTCAAGAAAATTGTATCCCATAAAAAAGCACCTTTACATTGCAGTCCGGCAAACAAGAAAAGCACACATGATCATAAAGCAATGCATGGTGAATTTGTTACAAGTATAACACTCGCATCGGAACCAGCTTTTCGGCAAGCGTCGCCAAAGTGTGGACCATGTCCGGCGTCCGCTTAATGACGAAAGCTATTAGAATCCAATATGCCCTTCTATGCCCATCCCGGACACGTCAGCGACGAAGACGACGACGTGTCGGCGGACGCTGTAATGAGTTGGAGTTACGGAAATTATAAAATGCGACAAAATGGATGATAAGCAGATCCTCGCCGTTTGGCCGCAAACAACCCTTTTCACCTGACACATACAATAAAAAGGGAAGTTCTAAAGAGTTGGAAACGTTGCCCATCGACTTTGAGCACTACGAGTACTGCTGCACTACGCACGATCCCCGTGCTGTATGTACGTGTGAATGTGTGCAATAAAGTGATCTGCAGTTTTGTTAAAGTGTTGTACAGGTCTCTTCGTACGCTCCAATAAAATTCTTGGAGGTTGAACGAAATCGAACAGGGAAATTACAGCAAAAACCCCTTTTTTCCCTCGATCGTTTGCTCGCCCGAACAGGGGCTCCGGGCCTGCGTGATTCGTGGCTTGGCAGAGGAAGGTGAATAAAAAAAAAAAAAAAACAACACAACCCCCGAACACCTTCCCAAGCCGAGCGGATGACTGCACTTGGAACAAATAAACGGGGAACTGTATCGGCGGTTGGTTGTAAAAACGTTCCTATAAATTGGCCATATTACGTTTAGTTGCTTGCTGTTGTGTAGTTTTTTATTTTATTGTCGGAGAGCTCAAGTTTTATGTGAATATGGAGGCAGTTGGCGGCTACTTCCACTTCCTCGCTGTTGCATCTTCATATACTTCCTCTGATGCATTAAAATGCATGGAACAGGAAGGTAGGAACAACAACCGGTTCCAAGCAATTTCTGGCGTTTTTCTGGCGGTCAGCTGGAACTTATCAATTATGCTTATCATAGCCGGCCGGCCCAGTTTCACCGTGGCTGTGAATTTCTTCTCCAAAAGACCTTTTCGTCTGTGCCGTTGTGTTGTCAGCTTTGCTTTTATCATTGAGCTCGATGGTGGAAAGCAGTATTATTGTCGGTACATACAGGCTACATGAAAAATCATTCAACACGCGTCACGCGTCATATTTAGGGCTCCCTCTCCGTCTCTCTCACTATCTAGGTAGAATCGCAACATCCGAAGGTGCAGGAGGGGTCCCTGTACTTCGGTCCTATCAGTTTATTTCGATTCTTTCTGTCTTTTTTTTTCTTCTTCTTCCTCCTTGTATTTGCCTCTGCAAACACGATGCACGAGAGTTGTGTGAAGTGTTGTGGCTAAAAATGGCCCACCAACACACGTTCCCGGTGGCGAGCCCCCCCCCCCCCCCCCCCCCCCCCCTGTTCAGAGCACTCAGCATTATCGCGTGTGCTGTAGGTAGTAGCTCGCTGATGTACCGCCTTTCGCATCGCTGTTGATGATCAGCTGTATAGCACACGTACACGTAGAGCCGGTCACCACAAGAGCAGAGTCTCTCTGGCATCTGCCCGATCGTGTGCGGTTTGCGCTACAAAGGTGCAAACGGTATTGGGATGACTACGGCGAACTGTCGACACTGCCAAGGCCACACAAAAACATGCTTCGTTTTTTTGGGGGAAAATACGCACATATGGTATCGGATGCATAGGGCATAGACCAGCACCGAGAAGGGAGAGAGAGAGAGAGACAGTGGGAAAGCAAAAGGCGAGGGATTAGAGGGAAAGATGTCTGTGTCGGTCATGGATGATCTTCAACGATCGCGCATTTCCGCTCGAAGAATTAGGTCTCTATTCCTCCATCATGGTATCCCGCGCGAATGGTGCTTGTGGCATTAGTTTCGGGTCGGGTTTTACCTCGTTTGAAGTTTCCCCGGTTCCCCCGATGTAGGTGGAGTTTTTTTTGTCGCTGTTCGGAAGAGGAAGTTCAAACTTTGAGCTGCGTTTGCCGTACATGTACGAGGTTTCGTGCAGTTTCGTGAGGAAGTTGCAGTTGCGCGGAACTGAAATGACTTTTCTCGCGGTCCCCTTAACGCGTCGTACCCACGCCGGAGACGTCCCTTGTCTGCTGCTACTGACTGCTGTGTGCTTTTTATTGCCCTATGTGCCGTTCCGGGGAGGTGCGTTTTCCCATCGGCGACCCTGGCCCACAGGCTTCGCCAAGGCAAAAGGGCTGGGCAGCACCGGGAGAGTGCCCGGAGAATTCAATGAATTTTTCAGTACAGTAATTACCCCGGATCCGTGCTCTTCCTACCGGAGATTGTGCTGTAAAGAAGGAGAGACGGAGAGAGAATGATAGAGATAGAGAGCTAACACTTATTCATTTTCACCATGTACAAACAGCAACATCACCATGTTTGGGACATCACTCTCTTCCCAACAAATACCATTCCCGAAACGTTTCTCTCTCTCTCTCTCTCTCTCTGCCTGTCTCTCTCATGCTCTGCTCACTTGTGTTTGTGTGTTTTACATGCCCTTTTTCCATGCTGTGCCCTTTCGGATATCTCTTGCCCCCTGTCTCTGCTGAAACCCCGGCCTAAAACCCCCTGCAAGGTTTGAGGACCACATCACAGGCCTACCAAAACGGTTCTTGTACGGCGGCTGTGCGGGCAGTGAGGGCACCTTAGCAACAGCCTGCGCCTGGCGACGAACCGTTTTTGCCTACTGTTTGTGCCTGTTTGTGTATGCATGTCAGTACTTTCGCTTCTTTCGCTTTACCCGTGCTAGGCAGGAGACACATATGTGAAGACTGGAGATATGAATTGTTAAAAAAACGGCATCATTCCCTTTTCAAAAAAAAAAAAAAAGATCCTGCTGCACAGCGATCTGCTATGATCGATCGGTTTTCGGTCGCAAACACTGTCTCTCTATATATGCGCCTCGGCAGCATCATGATTCAGTTACAATCCCAAACGGGGACACCGATAGTGTCATCCACTTGGGGCTTGGGGAGTTTGGAGCTAGACAGCTAGACTGTCCGTAAATGGAGTCACCAACAGATGGGGGTTGTACGGGGAGAGCGTTATCAGCCTTCGCTAGCCGTGTGTTGACAAGGTCTCCGCACCGAGGGACAGACAAACAAACAAACAAACAAACAAACAACCGAACCGAACCGAACGAATGAGCAAACCTTGCTGGATCTAATCAGGAACCATCCTATCAATACCATCGACACGCTAGCAAACGAGGTTCCGGTGGGATGGGTGATAAGAGCCCGCGTGTCCTCCGGCCGTCTCGTCCCGTACCTCGAAGTGGAAGCTCGGGAAGTGGAAGCTTAACGTCAACCTAGACGCACTCGAAATTTTGCACGCCGTCCGGGACATCTTGAGAACAGAGCCATCTTTTCGGTGTGCATCGAGTGCATTACGTAAAACGGGGTTTGCATTGTTATCAAACTGCATATCACGGGAAGCGTGCTCGTGACGCCAATGGAGCTGCATCGGGTGCACCTTCCCAGTGTACCAAGTTGTCAAGCGCGCTGGAACTGCTGCGGAATTTTGGACTTCTATTTTTAGATACCAAACTGCTGCGGCCTGCCTGTGTGCCATATGTCTTGGTTAGAAACAAAAGCACGGAATATACGCCCGCCAGCTTGTTTGAGTCATCTCGTCGGTTTACAACAAAATTCGGACCAAATCTTCCCATACGACTCCCACCGACCTCCCATTACCTTAAATCTTCTCGATTAGAAGGATCGGGACAAGGCGGAAAAAAAAACATAGAGGCAACCGTATCGAAAGAAATATTTCAAATTCCAACCCGGCCCCGGCGCGTCCTCAATTTAACCTCGACTAGCTATCTTGTGTGTGGTTCTGGTGCTCGATTTCGATTCCCTCGGCTCGTGGTTCTGGTTTTCGTTTGATCAAGCTGCGTATCGAAAAAGGGCTGCGTATCGAAAGACCCGCACCCGGCTTTCCATCAGGCTGGATCCGCACCTTCGTTTCGGTTTTGCGAGACCGGGTATTATTGGGTAAATAAATTTTAATTTACTTCAAGCACGCCGAAACATCTTCATGAGCCGGGAAGGTGTGTGTGTGTGTTTTGTTTCTTAAAAATCCTTCAAAAAATGTTCCACTTCTATTCCTGCTAGAAGGAAGGTAGGATCGCCGGCTGTTTTAACGCACAACCAGCCGTACTATAGCATGGTTAGGCCACCATGCCATAAACTAAACCTAGATCGAACGCCTGTCCATTCGTGTCCGAACAGGCTCGGGATAGACGTTAGACAGCAAAAGAAGAAGGAACAAAAAAAAAACTACACTACAAGAACGGCAAAAGCAAGAAAGCTACTTCTCTCCGCCGGTTTGCCAATTCCGCGACAGGGTGTGTGTGTTCTGCTGCTGCTGCTGCGTTGCGTTAGCTCATCGCCAACGTCCGCGGGCCATGTTCTGCCGTATATGTTTTCTTCACTCGATACTGTTTTTTTTATATATTCACCTCTACTCGACAACCAGACCGGCTGACCATCATCCCCATCATCATCATCATCATCATCAGCTGAAAACAGAGTGCTGCCTTTGTGCTGTAAAAAACCTCTCCGGAGGAGCATTGGAGCAGTCTGCTGTACGAAGGCCTGTGCGTGCAAGAGGAGAAGCAGAAAACAATAAAGACTACATTGCTTTAATTGAAGAGTACGGAGAGCAATCAGTAACGGCTATATTCATAAATATAGCATCGACGTACGCACACACACACACACACACACACACACACACACACACACACACACACACACACACACACTCACACGCACACAGGTCTGGAAGAAAGATCGTGGACTGATCGAAGGTTTAGGAAGAAGACACACTGGCTTGGCTAAAGGCTTTTGGAACAAAATTCTTGTGTAATAAGCAGATAGAGTAAAACTCACAAAATATCCTAAAGAACACTTCCAAGGAAGACTCTCTCGAACAAAACAAAGATCGCAACAAGATCTCCAAACCTATCCCAATCGGAGTGCTCTTGCTTAGTTTGAATGTGTCTTCCTGCCGTTTCTTTTCAGTGTGTTCAATCTAGTTTGTTACTCTATGTAGGCTGTAAGCGCATGAGAATACGAGGCAAGATGGACATATCAGATGATCGCCCTCTATACCATCACTACTACACATATTGAAGGAACTAATAGTGTTTTATTCTATTTATAAAAAAATATGGTTTCAATAGTAAAAATAGTTAAATAATTGATGATTAGACAACGCTTTTGAGATGCCGGATTAGCTAGGTAAACCCTGTAAAGGTATTTAAAGAATATTTTGAGCTCATCAAAGTCATTTGTGTATTTGTAATTTTAGTCAAGAAGGTGTTTGAGAATCCTCTTAACATGTCCATTGTGCCCGTAGCTCCCATAGCCACACCCTCCCCCACACCCGTGCTGTAAGCCTACTTAGATCTTAGACGCAAAAAAATAATAGAACCAACACACCAACTGCCTCCTCCTCTAGCGATTTCTATATCAGGGCTGCAATAACTTTACTTCCAAAGGGGGTTGGAAGAACTGGACGGACACCAAGTGGCAATCGCAGAGGGTTGTTTTAAGCCACTCTACGAACGTCGGCACTCTCGTCACGTCTCGTATACGTTTCTTTGCCTTTCTTGCACGGTTTTTTTTTTTTGTTCGGACGGTCTCAGCTGACCGAAGCACACAGGGAAGCACGGGGATGCTTAAAGCGAAAGATTGAATCCAGATTGTGAATAATAAATTAAGAAAAATGATTGAGCATATTAGTATGCATGCAGCGGCCGTACGTTGGACACGTCGCTGGTAATCTCTCTCTCTCTCTCTCTCTCTCTCTCTCTCTCTCTCTCTCTCTCTCTCACTCGCTCTCGATATACGAAGGGGTTTTCGTTCGAGCCCGTGCCCGCGCTTACATAAGAACTCCTTTACCTCTGAGCCTTTGCAACACACCATTCGAAGCCAATCGGAACCTCCCGAAGACCCCAAAAACACCAGTTACAGCGGTTTCAACGTCCTCTTCTCAGACTACGGTCTCTTCTTGTGTTAACTTTTGACTAGAATCGGTTTGCGGTGGTGAGATAGTGTAACCGTGTGTGTGTGTGTGTATCCTCCCCGTTTCTTCAAAGAGTGTGACCTGGCCGCACCCTTAACTTTGGCTTGCCTTTTCCACGCACTCGTGCTGAGCCGATGAGCAGAACGATCTAATGTATTTCCAGCACTCACTCACATACACACGGGCAAATGATTGGGTTGGGATTTTGGGATGGGCTCGACGGATGAGAGAGTTCCTTGGTGCGGCTATTCCTGAAGACGTCGTCCTGCCTCATTGCACGGTTATTACATCCCGAACGGCGAGGTTAGGATGGAAGAGCGATGCGTCGTAGGGCGTCATTGTTTTTCCAACGCAAATGTTCGGAAATGCAAAGCAGTTCATCGACGAAGAAGCAAAAGCCTCGCAGCTCAGGAAGACACCTCCGGAGACATGACTCCGGAGGTTGAAGATGAAGTTGAAAGCACCAACGAGCCAAACAGAAAGAAAAAAAACAAAACCTGTTGAAACTTGCACAAATATTGACTCATCAGGCACATCGCGGGGGGAATATCAAATACATGCGGCTTTGTAAAGCCGATACAGGCCACACACACACACGCACCAGGCATACATACAGTTCTTCTACGTGATGGGTTCTTGGGTCGGACTTCTGTGGCAGTCGTCGGTCGGAGTCAAATTGCTCCGAAGATCCCGTGGTTCCCTGCCGTGGTAATAGTGTCACCTTACGCGAGGTTTTCATCCTTCCCTTATATCCAAGGGGTCGTCAAAGCGAGGGGAATGAGAGAGACGGCAGACGAAGTTGAGGGAAGGTTTCTTAAAAGTCGTCGTTGTCGTCGTCGTTGTCGTCGTCTTGGTTGCCGCTGTGTGTCATTCTGCAGGCCCATTATCCACCCGATGACACCATGCAAGAGTGTACCGTCGCCGGGGTGTATAGGACGCGGCGCAGGAGCGAGTCACGGGGTGTGTTTTTTTTCGTTTCACTTTTTTCCCACTCCTTGGAACCGCGGCCAGCGCAAGCAAGTGGGTATGTGCAGTTCGTGTATGTGTGTGTTTGTGTGTGCATTGCCCTGTGTTCTTATTAACACTTGCCTTCTTGCCTGGTGCCTGGTTTGCCTCCTTATCTTGTACGCCCTTTCTTCGCTGCACTGCTTCGCTCGAGATGGCCATCTCGGTTCAACTTCGGTCTGGCTGCTGAGGCTCGTCTTGCAGCTCCTAACTCGTGCCTAGCGAACGACGAACAACGCCTTCCGCTAATGCTGGCTGTCTCTTTATGTCACTTTCGGTGTGGGCATTAGGGGACGTTAGGGAAGTGGTTTTTAGCTCGCCCCGCTCTACTGCTACCGAAGCAGCTAGCGCTAGCGCGCACTGGCTAGCAAAAACTGCACGACAAACAGTCGGGCAGGATGCTGAAGAACGGTTTTAAAACGACCAAACGGCACCTCTGGCCCGGTTGCCGGCTTTGGCCGTCGATGTGGGATACGACTTCACGGCCATTGCTTGTTTGTTTTCACGACTTCCAATCTCTCCAATCGTGCTGCTGTTGGTGGTGGTGATGTTGGTCGTTGAAAATCCTGCTGAAATGGGCCCTCGGGTAGGAAGAAGCCCAGGCCAGGCCACGGGACACAGCGAGCAGCGTTGAAATGCGAGAACCTAACAAGAGAATACTTCCATAAGCTGACGGTGAGGAGGATGATGATGATGATGATGATGATGATGGCGACGATGGAACGTGAACTAACCGCCGTACGAATGGGGGAGTGAGTGAGATCGTATTGGAGATCGTTTGGAGATCGACGTTGGAAATCAAAGACGACTCGGTCGGAGCGTATGACGCACGGCCCACTCGGCTTCTCGTGCGGGCATGATGGAACGTGTTCCGGCACGTTCCCGGTTCCCCCTTACCGTGCTTATCGAGGGTGTGTTTTGAACCCTTCTACGTCGGCGGTGGAGCTAAGCGAACCTCAAAAACCACCTCGAACGTGCAGATAAGATAGTTGGCCGAAAAATGCAATCAAAGTCTCCGGATAGCAACGGTGCTGATTACGAGATAGGCGTGCGGCCAGATAGTGGATTCAAAATGTGCATATGGTCAAAACCGAAAACTAATAGAGAAGTAATGGTTAGAAAGGTTCTATTTTAAACGAGAAAAGCCTAGAACGTTCGGGAACGTTCTAGAAAACTCGAAACTATTCTAGAATTGAGAGTAATGTGTAATTTTAAACGTCATTATGCTTGTTCCTTTTGGATCGAGAATTAAACGTACACTTAAATAAATGACAACTTGTGCGATTCTTTCCTTCCCTTTGATTCGCTCTTGCCCTCTCCTCGCCGCCCGGAACGCATGTCGGAACAATCCAATATTCCTTTCCGCCAATTTTGGGCTCCAAACGTGCAAAGAGTGTAATTGTTTCCTCGTGTAATTTTCAGATTTATCTACCTTTCCTGCCGATCCTCCTGCTTGTAGCGTCCGCTGTTTCTTCCGCATCTTGAAACTATCATCATATCATACAAGCATCCCAAACAAAAATTATCCCATTCATTCTTCCTGTGTTTTCAATCTTTCAATTACAAGAGCACGGTCCTTCTTTCGCTGCTGTGTTTTTATTTTCTCCTTTATGTTCCTTTTTATTTTACGTCTTTCCTTTGCTCCTGATTTCTTTTTGCTGTTTTTTCAGCTTCAAAAATCATCATACACTTTTTGCATTCTTTTTGTTTTTTTTTTGCTTGATTTTGCTTGTTTTTTTATTTTTGTTTTTCTTCCATATTAAATTGGGCAATTTTGGGATGTTTTTTGTTGTTGTTGTTTTTGCTTGCTTCGCTTCATCCTTTGAGCAACCTGTGCCACTTTTTTGTGGCTTTCTTTTTCAGGTTGCTGTTTTATCTCCTCACCACAACCGATTGATGTTCGCTGGCGGATGCATTTGTACGGCTACTTCCTGTGGCTACCTGCGGGAGTGTGTGTGTGTGTGTACGGGGGAAACTGGAACCAAATGCGATACGAAACGCGTCAACAGAACAAGTTCCTTTGCTCCGCACAAAATTGCATCAATTAGCAGTTTGCGCAGCAGCGCAAAAAAGAAGAAGAAGCAGCATGCGCATTCTGAGCATTTAGTTTTGTCGTTGCCCGTTTTTTTTTTTTCATTCCACTCCTTCCGCCTGCTAGTTTGGCGGATGGTTTTCACCCATTAGGGCAAGGGCAAGGGAAACTGGACGTCGACAAACTGGTCCTCGCGCCCCAAAACGGACTGTCTCCCTTGTAGGGAGATCGTTCGTCGTTTTCGCTTTTCGTGTCGCCCTTCCCGTAAACGTTGGATCCCCGTAGCGAAATCACATCGAGCAGCCGATCGTGACGTGATGTGGTCGCATTACATCGGTCCTAAGAGGGAGGCGATACGGTGTCTTCCCTAAAATCGACGTCTTCGATTTCCTCTACCCCAGCTGATGCGGGGAGGGGGGGGGGCAAAGTACATGCCCCAAAAAGCTGGCAGAAGAATCAAACCAACGGCGAACGCAAATGGATGGGGCAGAGCACAAAACAGGAGAAAACAGAATTAAAAAAAAAACCCATCATCATCATCATCAACATCATCGGTTTCTCGGAGCCTCGTTTTGTGGAAACGGAGACTTCGGGAAGCATTTGCTAGGGAGGAAGCAAAACGAAACTTAGCAACCGTACTAAACCAAAATCTGAGCCGAAAATTGAGAAGCAGTTAGCGTTGAAGTATGAAAAGGAATCAAACGGAAAGAAAAACTCCTCCAGTGAAGCATAAGCAAGCAGCATAAAAAAAAGCATGGTATCGATCGATGGAAGCACGATAAAAAAAAAACGCCTGCATACAAACATACACCAGAGAGAAGGCCAAAACATAACGAAACATATAAAATGGGAAGCAGTAGAAGAGGAAAGGAAAAAAGTACAAAGCTGAAATAAACGGCAAAGAGCAGAGCGCAAAGAAAAGAAGAGAAAACCAAGTAACACCACCAGACCCCGAACGAGGCTCGGTGCGTGTGAGTGAAGCAAGAAGATGGTAAAGAAAACAGCAACACACGAGTGAGAAAAAAGGACAGACAAAAGCCAGCGAAACTTAAACTAAAAACTTTACACTTTTAAAGCGGAGGCAAATATGATTTTCAGTAATTCGATCCATCCCGTACCCGGGGGCCGCTCCCGTACTCGGCGCGGCCCCGGCAGAGCATCGGCCCGGCCCGGATGGTCAAGGGACCATCGGGAGAACACACATACGCACGCACACAACGCTGGGGAACATGTGGGTGGAGAGAGCATGCGAAACAAAGCACCCAGCCCCGCAGCACATTGTGTGCGTGTGTGCGCGGCAGGGCAAAAGACGACACGATAGCGACGATAAAACGGCAAGTCGAAGACATGATTAACGGACGGAATCGACAAACTCCGCTGCTGGGAGCAGAGAAATTGCGTGAGCAACATCGCCGCAGCATGCAGCCGATGACACCGGTCGCGACGTGAGAGGTGGGTGAGCTGCTCGGGAAAAAGGGGCACAAATGGCAGCAAGCGGCGGGTTTGTTGCTTTTCTTCTACCTTTTAGCGGTTTTGACGGACACTGGGGTGGTTTAGAGGAGCCGTGCACAGCACGATAACCTGGATAACTTCTAGCTGTTATGTCAAAATTATGTCCCGTAACCATAGACAAGTTGCAATATGTCAAAATTATGTCCCGTAACCATAGACCAAGAGAATGGACAGGAAGGTTTTCAACGAGCTGTATGATTAATATGCTTTAAATTGGAATTAAGCTCTGCAGAGTCTATTAGACTGTGCAATACAACTTTAACACCCTCTATACTTTCTTCAACATAAAAAGGATACGTTAATGACTTCATCTAATAACATAACAAATAGAATAAAGATGTATTTACATTTGTAATGCAATCATTTTCTTATCGAAAACATCCTCCAAATTTCTCCAAAAATCCTAAATAAGGTATGTTACTACAATTGCTCTTCTCATTTCATCAGTGGGAGAGATTCAATTGAATCGTGAAACGGAAGTTTTGAAGTGCATTTGTTCGACTTTTTTAGCTAGTTGAAGCTAAATATCCCCAATTGAAGATATTAATTGATCAATGTCTCCCCACTCTCATTGATCAATTTGACTCCTGTGCCTGTAATGCGTCCCGCTAAGACCTACTAATTTAATTATCGAAGATTTGTTAATGATTCAAATAAATATTACAGAATATTACAGAAAATTCAAACTTAAATGTTGTTTGTTAAAAGACAAAACTCTTGTCTCAATATTGGAATCATGTGGGGATTTTTGTAGGAGTTAAACGTTAAAACAGTGTCCAAATGTAGGACAGTGAATTTGTATGTCTTATACGAATATCGAAATCAATGACGATTCTTTGATATTTATTCTATTGCGACTACTTATAATTCCTTCTAAAGAGTTATTATATTATGTTCATGTATTCATTAGTTAGCCGGTCTCATGGTACAGTCGTCAACTCGTACGACTTAACAACATGCCCGTCATGGGTTCAAGCCCCACATAGACCGTGCCGCCATACGTAGGACTGACTATCCTGCTATGGGGGGAAATCAATAAGTCACTGAAAGCCAACCCCACAAGTGGGTTTGGCAGGCCTTGACCGACATCGGTTGTTGAGCCAAAGAAGAAGAAGAAGAATTCATTAGTTAATTTATTGATCATTGACCTTCTGAAATACAAAGTTTCAAAGAGCCAAACCTAAAGTAAAATACCAAAACTCTGATCTGACGTCGCTGCTTGGCATTTGCTCAATCTTTGTTACATATCAATATTTATTGCAATACTATTTACAGCGTCATGTAGCTTAGAGTAGAGTTAACACCAGAAAGAGGAATACTCGAATGCATTTAAAGATTTAGAGCCTAACGATAATTTGATTACACCAAATATTTTTTACCAACAATCAATGCAACTCCTGTAATGATTCATCAATGCCCTGGAATCGGCTGACTGTGTGCATTGACAATACCTTCGGCCCTCTTTCGCACCCCGTCAAACCCGGCAAACGAGCTGTTTTGCCCCCCCCCCTGCCAGCAAACAAAGACCACCTTATAATTGAATGAACAATTAAAGCGCGACTAACGTCAACGGTAAACTGGTGCTGTTATAAGACTCTTCCGTTCCCGGTTCGGGTTTCGTACAGAGAAAAAAAAGACACACACACACAAGGCGAAACAAAAACGCATAGCACTAGCGAACACACACGTTAATCCAATTGTAGTGTTGCTGCACGATTGCAGCAGCAATCAGTATGAACACGGTGTAATGGTCGCCTCATTACTCATCCGTACCCAGACGCGCACCCCGGTACGATGGCCTGAGGTCTTTGTTACAGGATGATGTTCACAACGATCATGACGACGATGCTGATGATGATGATGCTGATGACGATTCACGTATGATTCATGCACCTCTAACGGTAATGATTTCTCCGTTAATACACACACACACAAGCACACATGCACGCTTACCTAGGCGATACTTTTATTTCCAACTGCAACGCGTACGCGCTAAATTAACCAACATGCTTTAGTTTTGTTGTTTTTTTGCGTTGCTGCCTCTTTCTATTATTTGCATTTCAGTGTGCCCGGCAATGGGGGTGGAAAACTGGGGGGTTTTTGGAAAATGGAAACAAAAGTTTCATCATTTCACTTGGTCCGTCCCATAGATGAGCATAATGAGCGGCAGCGAGCATGAGTGGGTGAAATCGTTCGCAGTGATTTGGAAGGTTTTTGGTGCCCGTACCGTGGAATTTGGAGTCTGATGAGACTGGGGCAAACTGGGTAGACGCGAGCAAAACGTGTTATTAATGCGGCAATAAGTTTAATGACGATGTTTGATTGAGTGCAGCAGAAGGGCGAGGGCGATGATCTCTGAAATGCTTCAAAAAGTGTCCTTCGGAACTTCGTCCGTGAAGAATTGGATAAACATAAAGTACAAATATAATTTGACAAAAAGTTGCAGTCTCCAGAAATCATCATCAAGTCAATAAGGCAACTTCATCACATCTCATGATGGTCAACACATAGAACAGAATATTTAATATCCTCCAGACAGTGCGATCAACATGATCCTGCACGATCGAGATGAGGTGTCGAATAGCAGAGAGAAAGAAAGATGACGATATCCTCCAAAAATCTGTTCTTGAAGAATGCGTTCTCTGCGCTGTCGGAATCTTAAGCTCTCTTTCAGACGTAGGTAAAGGCCGACAGTGGACCTTGAAAGAAGGATGAAGATCATCAAGGGATCGTGTACAATCAAAACATCAATCCTTACTGAATACCTGATGAAGGATCTCTGAACGACACAAAGAGGGAAGGACGTTAGGACGTTGCTATGAAAACAACAATAATCGATGTACGCAAGAGTACTGTCATTTCAAGGCTACACAAACGAAGTGTGGGTCTTCTCATAAAAAGACCTATTTCTACAATAGTCAACACTCAGTAACCATCACACATGATGTAATTAAATGAGTGTTTTTAATTAGTCACGGGTATTAACCCGTTTTCCCTTCTTAACTGTCATCATTCGTTTCTACTTCAACCCGTATTGCAAGTTACATCAGCCCGTTTCGTATTAGCACAAATCATTTATGTTACTATCGATAAACACCGAAGCAGGGAAGGTTGGTTCGGGTACTGCATTTACCATTAAATCAATACACCGTAATATGCGGTTTTCCAATTCCCGGGGCCTCGGGAGTCGATGCCTTTCAACGCACTTATTGAAGTACCTTCCAATAATTACCGTCCCCGCATCCCGAGCGGGGGACGTGCAAGTGAAAGAATCTTAGTCGATTAATGATCGCTTGAATGACTGTACGCAATAAAACGAGCAGACAGACAGACACATACACACACACACAAGACATCGCCGTTCGAGGTGATCTGTTGTTGACGTGCAGTTTAAACTGCAATGATTCTGTGCAATCACGTACCCCCGCACGTCAGCACCGATCGCTACACCGTCTTAGCCCGCTATCAAGCTGTTAAACGATCGTTCTAACGTTCGATGCACATGCATACACACACACACACACTCACACACCGACGTCAAACCGCTTGACGGGCTAGCGAGCGAGCGATGATGTGCCGGTTCGAGGGCTTGGTAGGAAGCCCGGG
Source organism: Anopheles merus (assembly GCF_017562075.2). Taxonomy (NCBI): domain Eukaryota; kingdom Metazoa; phylum Arthropoda; class Insecta; order Diptera; family Culicidae; genus Anopheles; species Anopheles merus. The sequence continues at coordinate 27,315,787 of NC_054085.1, forward strand.
TAGAGGCGAGCGAGAACATGCATTACCGCACGTACGCACCATGGCGGCAGGGTCGGTCTTTGCCTATCCTTTGCCGTAGCTGCATTGACAGGGGTAGAGAGTGCAACAAGGACGAAGCACCAAGCGCACCAAAGGGAAGGAGGATGGAAAATTTCCAGCAACGAAAAAACCCTCACAGGGAAAGGAAAATAAGAGGAGAGCTGTTTGGTGTTAGGGAAGGTCGGTGTTGCTATCGGTCGGTCGAGGTTTTGGTTTGTGAGTGTTGTGGTGTAAAGCCGTTATGGAAAATTCCTAAATTTTAGGTTTTCGTTTCCTATTCCTGATCCTTGCCTTGACCATCAAACAAAATAAAAGGAAAAGGATCGCAGCGGGAGGACCAATTCGGTGTGTTGATTAAATCGGTACCGAACATGGGCGTTGGATGGCATTGGCATATGGTTGGTAGAAGAAAGATACATTGGAACTTCATGCTTTATATTGTTTTTGAAGTTTCTCCAGTAATTACAAAAAAGCATACAAAATTAAGGAACTTAAGGGCAGCGCTAAAGAAAAAAATAACCGGAACTCCGTATGTTCCGCAGGTTCCGGAGCGAATCTTCGATTCTGGAGAACGTAAAACCGGTGGCCATGACCAGCCAAGGCGTAATCAGGGCATCCCGCACTCCTCTTAGGAAGTTCTTCCTCCCTCATCATCATCAGAGGAACAGAATTAACAGAAAGATTTGGCGTTTTTTGTGTGCTATTTCCAAAAAGATTCGTAAGATCATCTTCAGCCCGGCCGCTCAATGCCGTGGCCGAATGAAGTTGATGTTGAGAAAGTCAAATTCGTTGCTCGGGAAACAAAATCAAGAAAAGATCATCCTCCAGATCATCCGGGAAAGAAGTAAGGTGTAAAGTTTGAAGATGGACAGCAAAAGCTTCGATAGAGTCGTGGGTGTGGCACGGACACACTCCAAGGGCGGCGAGAGAACCGGCACTGAGCACACTGAAAAAAAAAACACGAGATTATGATGAAGATGACGGTGGTGATGATGATCATCATCATCGTTATTACCATCGCGTAGATCGCAAAGAAGTTACTCCGCTGTTGGAAGTAGATGTTGTAATTTTTTTCCCTCACTGTCTTCTTCTGTCTTGTAAACTTCCTTCATGCTTTCTCTGTCGCTCTTATTCTCTCTGTTAATATCGGGAAAACGCAAAATACGGGAAAGAAAACGCACGAAACGGGCACAGGCCGCAAAGATCTCGTCCCTTTACACCTCGAAAAACCCCTTATGCCATGGTTGCTAAGATCAACTCTTCTCAAACCGGCCGGCAAACGGGTTTATTGCTTGGATTGCGCTGTATGGGTAAGAAAGAGCGAGCAGTGTTGCCTACCGCTGCAGTGTAAGCAGGAGGTCCACACTGATTGTACACAGCAAAATGTATACAATCGAGGGCTGAGTTTTTCATGAAGAAGAAGTGGAAAATTAAATTAAACAATCTCAACAAACTCAACATTAGCGGGTGGTGCACGGGTGGAGACGGGTGGCAGACGAACTCTACTCTCTAACATTTTATGCTACCCCGTCGGCTTAGCAGCATCGAATCGCAGCATAAGCCGTGGTTTCTTCCCCACCGGCCACCTTCCTTTCACCCCCCCCCCCCCCCATGCGCACCGAACATACATCCGTTCCATCATCCATCAGCTGATGATGATGATCATCGGCCGGCTTCTTTCAAGGCAGGGTTTTGGGGGAGACGTGCAAAGCGAACGCGGTGGAGAAATTCAAGAACCGGTTTCGCTTTTGTAGGGTTGTAAAAGCGGGCTGGGGCAAGGTGATTGAGAGTGGCATCGCAAAACAATTGAACATTAAACTTCATCTCAGGGCTTTCGGTTCTTCGCGGTTCGCTCTTTTTCTTCTGCGGGCGGTTTGAAGTTACAGCGAGCAGTAGAGAGCACACAGTACACCCACTCCACGAGGGAGGTTCGGGGTGCCATGGATGAAGACCCACCCCCCACCTCCCTTTGGTAGTAGATGGGGGTCTTCTTACTTCCAAGAAATCGGAAAGTTTGTCGTCGTCCGACCAAACGTTGGTAAAGAGGCTGCACTGCAAAGCAGTGTGGCCGTGTCTGTGGCTGTTGGCTCTTTACAGTGACAGGTTTTAAAACTGCCAAAAACTCTCCAAAAACGACGACGTAATCTGCAGCAGGCACTGCTTGCTGCTGCTGCTGCTGCTGCTGCTGCTGTCAGATTGTTGGAGTTCAGTTTTTGACAGGTCACGGGTTCGAGCGTTCCCGTCTCGGGAAGGGAATTTTGGGGGAAATCTGAGGCTTCCGAGGCTTTTTACGTGAGGGCGATTGACGAAGAATAGCCCTGTACAGAGCAGACAGGCGGGAGTTGTGGCGGAAGCCAAACTGGTGTACGATAATGGTGCCCCCCTGCCCTGGGTCATCTTCCCAGGAAACTCAGGGAAAACGGTGCCGATGACAACGACAGGATTCTTCTTTCTTACCGTCCTGAAAACTTCCTGGAGTGAGAGGCGACCCAGGGGAAGCTATTTGACATGACTTTAATAGGCTCTAAAGTTGTTACTTGCAACGCAATGCAGGGAGCTTGCGTTTTCCGCTCACATCCGGCTGAGGCTGAAGGAACGCCCAGAAGGATGCTTCCGGGGATGGAGGAATGTTGGAATTGGGAAAACGACACCGAATCTTAATCATCTCTTGCAAGTTTCCTACTTTACCGAGAGGGCAATTGTTATTACAACTTACTTATTCCAGACAGGGCAGGCTTTGGATATTGGTGAGTACATTTTCGGGAAGGAAACAGATTTTAGCACTGAAGCATATCAGAACAGGAACCAGAAGTGTCTTGCAGTGTTAGAGTGTTTGCTACCCTCCCTTCCCGTCCAGTTGGGTTGTTGTTTTAAACGAGGCCTTTAGGAGCCTTTTAAACTGCCCATCGTCCGTTGAAAGAGCATGCACAAAAACAGGCATTTGTTGTAGTAATATGGTTATTAGATTTGTTTGAATTTGCTATTTTTCTCCATTACTTTCTGCCCACCGTACGTTTGCTTATCAGCATCGGTTTGAACTCAGCATTGCACATCATCTGGCGACGATCGGGGTGACGTTAGCCGGCGACGGGGCCAGGCAAACAGCCAACCGTGAAACAAACAAGTCGGTCCCACGAACGAACGAAAATGACGCCAACGCCAACGACGACGGCGGCGAGGACGGAGACGATTTCTCGTCAAAATAGGTCTCCAATCGTGTTGGAGCACAAAAATAGCGCGACAAAAACAACTTTAATCTCGCCCGATCGAATAGTTGTGAGCGAGCAAGTCTTTCTATCAAATGCTGCACCAATACCTTAACGAACCGTGGTAGTCGGTAGTTTGTTGCAGGAATGCAGTGATTGTCAATCCATTTTTAATACCGAAAATTATAATATAAGCACAACTTTTTTTAAATATATTTTTTTATTAAATTATATTCAATTTACAGCTGTTTGTTTAATAAAAAAATGTATATATTCCTTGTTGCTGGATAGTATTTGTTAGCAATGGGTATAGTGTGTTAATTAATAACATTTAACATATGAAAATAATTTGCCTTACAGCTCAAAAATATCACAATCAACACAGACACAATCAATCAAAGTTACTTCAAATTACATTATATTTCTTTTAACTATTTTGCATTTACAACTTTAATATATAAATTGACAGAAAAAAAGTAATGAATTAAGTGAACCTAAACTAAGTATATCTGACGAAAAAAGAAAGAAATACAAGTTGTTGAGGTAATAACAAAAAAGTATTGGATACGGTGAATGCTGATGTGTGAAGAACCAATAATGCAAAGTTTGAAAAGTAGTTTAAAAAATACAGAAAATTGTTTCTGTTTCGGGGCGGAAATGTATCGCCAATCAGAACAGCAGTGAAAGTGCCATTCTAGATTGCATCATTCCTTTCTAGGTGGGTATTTCTACTTCTTCACCCATGATTACACTCACATAGACCCGTGCCACATTTCTGATGCAACGTCAGGGAGCCGTTTTTTTTTTATTTCGTGCGCAAGGAATCACCACGTGGTGATGATGGTGGCCACAATAGCTGTGACCTCACCTAGCAACAGAGCACAACCCAGCAAAGGCAGCGGCTCCGGGAGCCTGCTTCTTGCTTTGGTGGCAGTAACCTTGTGTCACGAAACAGAGCGAGGTAGAGAGAGAGAGGGAGAGAGAACGAGAGACCTCACGGTTCGGGTTCACCGTGCCGGGAACGGTCTAGAATCGCGTGCAACCGCGTGGTCTGCATGCCGGTTGCCGTTGACTCAGCGCTGACCTTGAAAACCCCTGATTTGAAGTACCATTTGAACGGGAGCCAGCAGACGAGAGAGAGAGGGATACAGGTACCGGCTCCTACAACTAGCTGATAGTGTATGATATCATTCGCATGAAATTAAAAAGCAAGCACAAGCGTGCGGCCACAGGAACTCAAATCAGCGTGTAATCAGTTCGACAAACGTGCGAAATAGGCATCTATAAATAGATTTTAATGTCAAGCGAATTTAGGGCGCACACACACACACACACACAGGCATGCCTGCATTAACCGTCAGACGACCTGGTGCTAAGGTGATTAGCTGAAGAAGGCAATAAAAAAAACACACACACTCAGCAGCTTAGTCACAGTAGGCAATGATGCGTGCAAAAGCCGTTCAGCGCGCGTTTATGTATTAGTAGGTCGCAGTGTAATTTTGCACGTACGCCGCCGCGGTGTAATGTACGCACGAACACATCCGCCGGTAAGTGGTTAAGTGTGTGTGTGTGTTGATTTTCGATAGTGTCGTGCCTCCGGCGATAACGTAATGAAGGGAAGGTTTGAGTCATTATCAGCCCGCAAGAAGTAATCGAGCGTGCGCGCGCGCGATTTTACAGCAAAACGGCTGTTGTTTTCTGTGCGGTTTTACCGTATGTGTGTTTTTTGGTTGTTGTTTCCTTGTTGTTGATTGTGGTACACCCATACAGTGAAGAAATGGTGGAGTACGTGAGCGAACGCATCTCCGCCCGTAGTAGCAGCTCTCCCTGACCTTCGCACAGTGCTGACGGAATGCGAAGTAAGCGCATGACAAGGTAGGCAACATTGGTCACTTGTTTCACCCCAACAACACATTCGAAGGGTCTGTGTCTGTCTGGGACTGTATTAGCTCGTCATCCTGAAGGAGCTGGAATGATGAGTGGAAACCTTACGCCTTAGAATTCGATCGCCACTAATTACCCCGACCAGTAGGAGGGATTCTCTGAGGTCCGAATTTATTGCACCGTCGACTTTCGATTGCATCATCATTTGATGTGTAAATGGTGCTTTTGCCTCTGCCGTACTGACTGCATGGCAACGGGGTTTCGGTACATGGACTACTATGCTTTTCTGTGCTGTGGTGGTGGTTCCCCCCCCCCCCCCCCCCTGTGGTCTATAAACGCAACCATCGTGGCCGGTTGTGCGAGCAGAAACCGTTGAAGCAGCTGATCGGACAGCTGAAACCTTAAGAGATAGGTCCCGAAAGTCCAGCCCTTCGCTCTGTTTTACATATATGCAAAGCTAGACAAAAAAAAACAAAACGGGGGAAAGGAAATGTTCCTTTTACTTATTTCCTTCGCTCTCTTTTATCGGCCCAATTAAATTCCGTTCCAGCGTGTTAGCATGATGATGTTGATGATGGTGGTGATAACGACTTCAAAAACAAAGCCTACACTTATACCCTAATATGGCCGTTAAAGTGGCATCACTCTCCCCCTCCTCCTCTGTTTGTGATAAGGTTAGTCATCCTCAATATTTGAAAGAAGAGACAAAGTAACTTTCCACGATGATCTCATAGCTCAGTTTGGAAATGGGTTTAAATTATTCGATTGTAATGGTGTTCTAATTTTCTGTTGAAAAATTGTGGCCCAACAGTTTGTATTAATGTTTGCCTGAAATTCGCAAAATTTAGGTCGCTTGGGGTTTTTTCACCTTTAGTAGAAATCATGATATCTTTATAACGCATTTTATTAAATTTATTACATGTGATATGCTACATCGTAAAAGCATTTAAATAAGTTTGTAAATATATGTTTATTGAAGAAAAAAAAATTCAATTAAGTCAATTTTCAAAACATAGTCATAAAAAGGGTAATTGTATGATTTAAAATTGCGATTTTTTTTATTGATTTGTCTTTCGTTCACTAACTTTGGAACAAAATGTTGTCTTCAACAAAGCGATTAGAGACTTTAATGTAAGCACATTGTAAAATAATGAAGCCTGTGAGGCAAACATTTTGACGAGCATTAAATATTTTTGGAGTAATTTTTGTAATTTATTATAAGAATCAAAAATACCTTATTTAAAATCGTCATACAAATACGGTTCATAGACAAAAAAAGACAATGCGGTAAAAATTTGCGTCTTACAGGCACAAGCTGTAATAAATTGTAAAAATTGGAGCATTAGAGCCAAAATTTGGTAACTTGAGGCTGATTTCAGAAGTAACGACTATACATCAAAGTTAATAAAACGAAACAATTGATACGAGACCGCAGCACATGTTTCTTCCTGTGCGTAATGTCATCTTTTTGTGCGCGTTCCCGTAACGCCTGGTTTGTCCCGTACCCGCACCAATCGTATGACGATGCTGCTAGCAGTTCTACGAAAAATCAGACTCTGATTAAACGTGTTCTAACCCGTGCACAGATCGCTGTTGCTAGGCGACGTCAACGGACGACCTCCACCGCGCGTGAGTGTGTCTCGTGAATCATATGCGTGATAGACGGGAGGCAAGCAACCGCATGGTCTGTGCTGTTACTATCCCGCCTGCCATATGGGCGATGGTTCGATGCAGCTTAGAATTTAGGTCAGTTTTATTGGGTGATGAAATTATTACCATTTTTTTGTTCATTTCTCTCGTACACTCATCACATCTAATCGGGCGTTATCTGGGTGAGGGGTGCGAAAAGTGAGCGACACTTGTGCAATTAATGAGTAAGAATGGCATTCGTAAGAAATATAGGGATTATTTCCGAAATGATGCTGACTAATTAGAAAGGTATTCGACTGAAGTTCGAAATCGAGATCGGAGATGTTGAAGGCGGTAGAATGCAAGAACTGCAACTTAGTTTGGAACGCGTCAAACATTGTCCAGCATTTGTGGAAACTGAGAAATTCCAATATCGGCTTTGAAGGGACATTGTCTGGCAACATGTGTACAACATCTCAAGCGCGACCACCATAAATAGCCACCGCTGCTTGAAATAATAAACCACCGGCCCTGACAGTTGCCGGTCTGCCGTGCCGCCACATATCGGGTCCCGGATGCAGCGTAGCCAATTTCCCGACTCCTCCCGGTGGCATCGTATTGCAGTTGCCCTACGGAACGGATCGGTTGCTTGAGTCTTGCGCGGAATAAACACGTGATGCACGGCGTGTCGTGGCGTCAATGTTTTTTTTTCTCAGTAGAAAAATCTTTGTCGCCGGACATGGAGACTTTAAGTGAAGAACTGTCTGCATCCTTGATAGTTGGAATCTTCAGTTCCTGATTGCCTGCCTATGTCTATGTCTCTCGCAGTCTCTCTCTATATGTGTGTGTTGTCATCCTCTCGGCGGGATGTAATGATCCCGCTGTGGCGTTCGGCTGCAAGATCCCGAATGCAACACTGAAGGGGAAGAGAGTGAGATAAAATAAACAAATAATAAAATTATGGGCAGGTACTTTGCGGTGAGGCAATATGAATTACTTTTGCCCTTCCCTAGGGGTTACCTCCATGGGTCCCGAGGTGTCCGGGGTAAGAGGTCTTGCTTTCTTCTTCATTTCCCTGTCCCATCTTATGGGGTAAAAGTTCTTCCTCCTCGCTTCTTTAACCGGTACTGGCACGGTAGGAGATGCAGCACACTGGAATGTTTCACTGTCACAGCTGTAAAAGTGCATCGGGACGGTACGTTCTCTGCCGTTTTGTTGCCTATTTGTTTATCTCCCAATGCACTTGGTAACAGCATTCCTTGCCGAGTGCTAGCCATGGGATCGAATCGCCTCTCTCTCTGCGAGCAAGGACGTCCTTCGCGTTGTCAAGGCCCTTGTACGAGATGAGCAGAAGTGCTGGGAACCTGGGAGAGAACATTCCGAAACAGAAATGGAAAACCAAAGGAAAAAAAGGGATCAAGATCTTTCACACAGGCCACAGTCGATAAGAAATTGGAATAATAGGCTAAAGCGGGGAGAGGTTACTCCGTAGCAAGCAAAAAAAAAACAAAAAAACAAAAAGGCATCACAAAATCCGACCTTTTCCCGCCGGACGATCAAGCCCCGGGGAGACCGGTGGCAGAGGGATGTCGGAAGGAACTGACCCCTAGCAGCAACCCGTCGACGTCCCGATAGAAAACAAGTGTGGAAATGGGTTCCACACCGGCCAAGCCGGGGAGAAGCCAAACCATAAATTGCACGTGCTACAAATGCCCTTGCTTTTTGCCGTTTTGTTGGAGTTGTTTTAGGACGTCCTGTTTGGAGAGTGGAACACAGACACACACACACAACCCTTCCCATTCCATTTCTTCACCCGCATGGAGCCGTGATGGTCTCCTAGTTAGCACCTCGCGACAAACAAACAAAAAACTATGTACGTTCGTAAAACTTTTGCCCGTTTTTTGATTTATGGTGTGTCATTACCATTGACGGACTCTGGCAAGTGCCGAGCATGGTGACCTAAGCATAAAGCCCGTGGAATATATAGGGCAGGCGGGCAGGGGACACACATCCATCCACTTCCGAGTTTACGCTCACCTTTTGCAGCAGGTGTATTGTTGTTCTTTTCTAGGTCATGTCTCCGGGTTTCTGGTACGGGGTTTGCTGCCTTAACTATGCGCGGAACTGTTGTAAGGTCCTGTTAAACAAGCAGGGCCACAATGATATGGCTCTAATCCGGATGTTACCCTGTGTTCCCTAAACCCAGCAAAAAAAAAAAACCGTTTAGCTATCGACCTTTCTGGGCCGATGATCCAACCATCCTCAACGTGTTCGCCTGTGTCACGTCAGACACGTCACGGACATTCACATGCACACACACACAGCCGGTAGAGGATGATTTATGGACTGGAACAAATGTTGCCAAAAATCGTCAAAGTGTGGTGGCATTTGTACGTGGTTGCATAGCCCATCGTGGTTGCTGAAGATCCCGCTGCAGTTCACACGACAGGTACAGGGTGTCCCAACAATCTTTGTAATCTTATTTGCTACAAATCTGTGAAATAACCAGAACACGATAACACGATTTTTGGGTCCCACATTCCTATCAATCTTCCAGGCTCAGCTTTCAGCATCTGGCGTGAGCGGTGAGAGTGGTAGTATCCCGTACCTTGAGGGTTCACCATTAAGCCTTTTTCCTTCTTTGCCAGGATATTGAAAGATGTCGCCGCGCTTGGTGTTGTAACAGTTGGCCAGGATTGCAGACGAAACGGCGGATGCGCTTTCCATTAAGGCTGCTTTCTTCTTCAGAGCCTTGTGTGTACACCCGTCGTCGTATGGTTCTCATTAGAACTTCCTTCCGCTGGGCTCTAGAGGGGAAAGAAATGCTTCGCATATGTCGGCTTTCCAATGAGGAAAGTAGCATAACGGATGGATTGCTGCCGCCGCTGCTGCTGCTGCTGCTGCCTCAGCCTGACGAATTTCACTTTGAAGGAATGCATTTCCCTTTTTCTTCGGCAGTTCGGCGCATATGGTGTGTGTGTGTGCGTGTGTCTTCTCTCCCGCATAGCCATCATAAGCTACTAATTTATGGACCCCGTCCCGGTGGTACAGCTGTGTGTGTGTGTCTGAGTGTTTTGTGCCTGTGGGGTTTCGATCACAAGCACATTGCCTGTGCTCTCCGTTGAAAAATGGTGGGGCGAGATGCTTTCAGGCCAAACGAGAAGACAAAAAGTGTGAAACATTTTAATTTAATAGGATACACACCGGCACTATGGAGTGCAGGAAAAGATGTTGACTATTTGTTGACTGGCTTAATAGTGTGTCAGATTAGTGTTTTTGCCTCTACGTCTTCTTCTTCTTCTTCTTCCTTTCTCTGTGTCACCGGCTCTTTGTGTCGTTGCTGTCTCCCCCCTATAGGATGCGCTTTTTCGCGTGGGAAACAAAGTGTACAAATTCTTAGCTCTAGATTACGTCAATATTAATGGGTCTGGGGGAAGGCTGAGAAGGGTGCCTTGCAGCGTCAACCCCACGCTTGAATGGCACTGAAACAGTCGGTCTGAGAGCCGAAACCCTCTAAGGCACACGGGGCTCGGGGGCCGGTCCAGTGGGGAAAACAACCCGTGTCGGCGGATGGGGAACAAATGTTACCGTTTTATCTCGCTGCTCGCTGTGGAAAACATTTGTTCACAATTCTATTCACCTAATTCTTACGGCAAGGAATGTGCGTGTGTGTGTGTGTGAGAGCGCTTTCTAATTTCCAATGCGTAGCACATGTGTCACTGGTGAACCGCGTTTGCGATGGGGAAAAAAATGAATGATTTAGAAAACATTTTCCGAGTGATTTTAATGGAGAATGGAATTGGGATTACGGTAAGTAATGAGCGGGGGGAAACACATTCGTCTAGCCTGGTTTTTGTATGTTAAAGGCGTGCTGTTTTTTGGGGCTTGAATTGAATGGGGCTTAAGTTTGAATGAGTGCTCTAATATTTGGATTCATTTGAATTTTAAAATTTAACAATTGTTACAATTAGCCAAATTGTATTCCACTCACTCGGCTTTCTGTCAGCCTTCTTAAGAAACAGAAACAATGGATTGTTCTTTTAGCTTAAAAAAATAATAATAAAAAAGCAAATGTGTCATGACGGTATTTTGCTACTTAAATAAACCCAATCGCATCTCATATTAATCCTGAAATGATGTTTTTCATATCTCATAATGGCGAACGATTCTAATAATTTTATTGACATTTTAAGTTGGACAAATTTGACATCACGACTGTCAATTGAGTGTGAAGAATACCAAGGTGTGTTTAGGAAACTATGTGGAGGAAAATATTTTCGAAGGGTCGTTTAAAAACTGTTGAACAAAATATAATAATGATTTTTTTCAAAGGAATCTATGATTATTAATTATCAAAGAAATTATTATTATTATTAATTATTAAGTGCAGTTTGTCATACAGTCATCGGCTTTCAACGAAGGCATTCCAAGACAGGGTGTTAATGCGTAACATTTCCCGAATATTTTGAGCCAAAACGTAGTAATTTACAAATAGTTATTTTTGAGAAAATTATTTAATGCAATTCGGTTGGCAAATTTGATTATTCCTATTTTTTTTATCGATTTCAAATCAATGCAGTAAAACAGCAATTTATTTTGCATTGGACAATTGTTGAAGAAAATTGAACCGTTTAGACATTCGCGTTACTCACAATCGTGTCATTCGGGTGTCGCGTAACTCGCGGAAAGACTCGGATAAATTACATTCGATGAAATTTGACTGACAAGCAAAACCACTGACGACCGTCTTCGCATGAATTTAAATAGGAAAAACAGGTAAACGTGATAAGAGAGGTGAAAGATGGAGTGTAAAAATAAAGGTAAACATTTACAGGGTTGAATAACCACAGCTAAACAGGCGAGGTTGAATAAATCAGTCGCTTAGTCGAAATTAGTTTTCCATTGCTAAAATAAAATAAGTTTTTATCGTTTACCCTTATGTTATACCTGTTTTGTTTACACACTTATATGGATTTTCAAATTTATGTTCAATGTCAGCAAAATTTTGCATACTTGAAAGATGTTTTTCAACAGCTGTCAAAAGGGAATAATGATGAGCACATTCAAAAGTGATTTTGAAAACCCTGTAACACATTTTCTAACCTAATGTATTTTTTAACGTTTTATTCGAAATAAAATTTTAAGCGAGATACAAATTTTAAAAGTAATTTTAATACTTTGTAATTCAGCCACCTTGTGTCTAGTGACGTTGCTGTAATACACCTTTGACAACACCTCAATTGTTGATTCTGTTTTGACTGATTTAGGCTGAACTTTCAGTTTTCTTCTTTAAAACATCAAAAAGATCATCTCTCTAAAAGATCACCACTAATAAACATTAAAGTTTGTTACAGGATCACTCTAAAATGTTTTACTTTTAGGCGGATATGAGTTAAAGAAAGAACCCCCTAGCAAGCCGATGAAATTGTTCCTTGGGAGGGAATGTAAAAAATATACGCATTAAGTTTAATGTTTCACCTTCATTCTTAGATCGAAAACAATTTCTTCGCGGTGCTGGAACAATTGCTGTAAGCGAACACTCTCAGCTGCACATTAGCCTAGTAAGCTATCGTGCGAGCCCGTCTGTAGTTAATTTCACCCCCAGAAAAGTGTGCTTTTCCCTAGAATGATTATTATTTTAAGTTTCTTCCATAATCAGCAACAAAGCGCCCAACAAAACCTTGAAAGAGGCAGTGACTTAAAGAAAAAACGCAACCAGCGCAAATCGAACCACCCGACTGCGCAATAGTGCTGAGGATGCCGGTGGTTCTTAATTTCATCCACCACCAAACAGGCATGAGTGTAAGTGGGGGAGGGAAGGTGAAATTCCTCGAAAAGTATTGTTGATAAATGCAACAATTTTTCGAATCGTTGTGTGTGTGTGTTTCGATTTTTTTTTGCCGATGTTGTTTGGTTTTTTGTTTGCTTCTGTTCACACTCACGCGGGCATAATTGCAGCGGAAACTCGTTGCTTTCTGGTTTTTTTTTTCGGCATGTGTTTTTCTTCGGTTTGCAATCAGGGAATGGACTGTAAAAAACAATCGAATGTTGAAGCAAACAAAAAAAAAAAGGCTAACGAATAAGTAAACAAAAACTAGTGCTTCCATTTCAATTCCCAAACCGCCCTCCCCAACGCGCCTGGCAACTCTCCCCGGTGCCGGAGCGGTGCCAGCTGATTGTTTCTTACGGGGGCTGCTTCTTCGATCCGTTCACCTAGAAATCTACTTGTTCTGATTCCCCGCAGCCAACCACCCGAGGGGAAGTTGCTATGCTGGTGGAGTCAGCCGTGGAACGGAAGTAACCTTGAGCCCGCGCGTACGTGCGTTAAAACCAGTTGGCGGGTGGTGGCGGTCTGGTGTGTAGTGCCTCGTAATCACTTCTTGTGGCGGCCCATTAGCGCACGGAAAGCCTCGGAAGCCTCTGATTGTAACTAAAAGGCATTAGCATGTTACGCATGTGTGTGTGTGTGTATGTTGTTTTGTTTTCTTTTTCAATTCTTGTGTTCTTGGGAAACCTTTGAACAGACAAAGGCTTCGAACACTGCTGGCCGAATGTTGTGAGGAACATGCTTCTATCAAACCGTACACAGGGGGGGGGGGGGGGGGGTGGCATGTGGGAACGGTGCATATGCCTGCCCGCCTACCTTCCTGCCCCCTTCTTACCCGTTCTTTATCGGCCGGTTTGGGGCATAAAGGTTGTTCGATGCACAGCACTTCCTTCCTTCTTTGTCGGCTGCACTTTGTCGCAGGTGCGTTACCTACGTGCTGCATGATTCATCCCGTTGCGCCCTGTACAGCAGAGGGGTAGATTCGGAGATGCGGCCAGGGGGCGAGAACTATTTCTTGAAGGTGGTCTTCCACCCGCATCAATCGTATGGGCGGAAGTTGGACGAACAAAACGTGTCTACAAACGGGAATATATAAAAAAAACACCCACACGAGTAGTGCAGGATGGTAGTCGACTGTAGCGGAGAAGTGTGAGAAGAGAGGTTCGAACATTGCTTGGAATTCCTGTGATCTTCAAATGTACTTCTTGCTTTGCGCCTGGATCGGTTAGATACTGAATTGGAGATGTCACTTCTCAAGCCTTCTAGAACACATCGTCTGTGTAAGCAAAGGATCTGCCTTTTTCATTGAGGTAGATGAGTTGACGGAGCAAGCTTCGCCTTGGTACGAGTTTAAAAGTCGAAACAGACGATGACGAACAAATATGTTTGGAGTATACATCTATCAGACGGCCGCTGGAAGAATCGGGAAAATTAAAAAGTTGCCAAGACTAATCAAAAATTCCGTGAGTCGAGTTGGGTCTTTTTGAAGCTATCATTATTTCTTGATTTTGGTTTCGTTCCTGCACGCTAGAAATTGGAGGGAAAGAAATGTAATCCGTGTTAATGAGGCGAATGGTTCTGAATGGTGGTGGTTGAATCATAGTCTTCACAACAAAGAAATCAATCAGTCGTGGAGCGCTTTGTTTTTCGGTGTTTCAGTTTCGATGAGCGAGAATTTTCAAAGAAGTCTTGTGAATACAAAATTAACAAAAGAATATTGGATGGAAATGATGGATGGATAGGTGAATGAAGAAGATAAAAGGAGAAGCTTCTTAGATGAAAATTAAACAGAAAATAGAAGTACAAACGTTTTTGAAACATAGAAATAGGAACGGTTTAAGAAAAAGTATCAGAAAAGGAGAGAATTTAAAAGAGTAACGTGTAGAAAGAAAAATGAAAAAGACAAGAAAAACAATTGCAAACATTTAAGGAAAAGTAACAGAATAGTATATTAAATAGATATGAAAAGTTATCCACGAATGATCCCAAACAAGAGAAACTCAGTTCTAACACCAGAATTAAAAAAAATCCAAAATTTGTCAAGAATAGTCATACAAAATTGATAAATTAATGAAATAAAGAGAAATAAGAGTTGTGAAAAAAACTGGAGACACAGGACGACATAAATTTGTTTCAAATGGTACCCGCATTTTATAAAGCTGTTTCTGACACGTATATTGCCGCACAATGCAGCGAGCGCAGATAACAATCAAGCGTTACATTCGTTGAGCCACTTCCCTTTTCCATCTACACCCCTGCCGTACCAGGGGTGTACAAAACCACGGAACATAAAAAAAAGGATTACGCAATAAAAGTCAACTTCATTTGTGCGATCATCATCAACACCGGGATACAAATTTTTCTGTGCGCCCGGGGGGTACGGACCCTGGCTGGCGGCCATTCCAGTGCCACCAGTTCCAATGTTCCGTTCCGCCGAGGACCGGAAGCGGACAGGAACGCGGAACGAAAAAGGGGTTAAAAGGTTTGCATGTGTTGGTGCGTGTGTCCTTGTGGATATTGTGTTCGCTGGAAGGGATTAATAAAACCATCCTCCCTCCGTGAGTGCTTCCTCCGGGGGTACGCCGCTCGGCGGGGCGGTGTGCGGACGGTTGATTTATGCCCTGCTGCGGTCGTTTGGTATTATCGAGGCGCAGTCAATTAGGTATCTTGCTTCTTCCCCCTTGTCCTCCGGTGCCATATCACAGTGCCGCTTTAGGACGCGGGCCGGTTGTACGGCAACGGTTTGAAATTGGGAAATGTGCGTTTCGGTGTGCGCTGTTTTTGCCGAAAATGTTTCAAAAAAGGGTTTTTTTTCGGTTATTATCTCTTACGGCCAGACCGCTTGGTTGTCAATCCTCCGGTAGTGTGTGTTTTACGATTTTCGTACCATTAGTTGTTGTTGCTTTTTTTTTGGGCTGTCGTTGGCTTTGCTGCTCGTTTCATTCCACTGTGGGCGATAACGTAAAACGGTTTTATTCATCAGTGGATGAAAGCGGATCTGGTTCCCCTTCGAGGCTTAGATGGATGAAGAAGTAATTGTATGCGAGGAATGGGTTCGAAATGTATAGAGTTGGGATAGGATTTAAGAGTGCGAAGTCCTTTTTTGATATAAAAAAGTTTAATGAAAAGATAAAAATCTTTAAAACAAAAGTTAGTAAAACAGTAGCTAAATAATATTTAAAATATAAAAGGTGAATACAATAGAAAATGAAAGAGGTGCAAAATGTTAAAAAAAACAAGAGAAACAAGAGAAAAATATAATAAACAGCTCATAAAATAACTCAATATGATAAACAAATCTCAATCATTTTTCAGAAATAAAAAGAAAAACAAGCAACCAACAGAGAAAATTGAAATCACTCATGAATAAAAATCAAACAAATAGAATAGTTTACAAATATCTTTAAAGATTTTTAAACCAATAATAATAGAATAATTTTTAAACATTAAAAGAACGAAAAAAAGGTGAAAAAGAACAATAAAATAGGACATTGTAACAATTTAAGTTAAAAAATCCTTTTGCACTTTGAATAATGAATAGCAATGTTAAGAATGAATGTAGATTGCAATATTCTTATTCGCATTACTATTCAAATAAAACATGCAAATGTTAAAAATATCATAGTTTTAAAGAAAAGTCAAAAATGGAAGAAGAATGTGAAATATTTGGTGAAATTTCCCTCAAATTATCTCTTTTTCCAAAAATGCGTGCCAGGTGTCAATAATATAGAAGAAAAGTTATTGAATTGACTAAGCGTTTCCCTTGCTACTTTCCTTATAACTCTGCTGAATGGAGCAAAAAACACAAAAGAATACCTGGAAATAGGCACGGCGAGCGCCTTTTTCGTCAATTTACAATCTCATTTGTTTATAGCTAAAAATAATAGTAAAAATAATGATGATGATGATGATTACGGAGGTATGATAGCGGGTCGGGAAAAAATAAAAGCTGTCCCATTACAGTCTCTTTTATTGGAATAAAATAGAAAATAATTCAAAACATAATGCTCAACGCCAGTTGCGAAGAAAACCCCACGACCAAAACCTCACCTGGGAATTGAACCGACTGTCCTGTCATAATTTCGATTGATTCTCTTTCGCCGTGCCGTTGGGCTCTATACATTCGGTGAAAGAGGAAATTGAAAAAAAAAAACAGAGACAAGGAAGTGTTATGACTTACGATGATAAAATGGAAGGACATAGAAACAGGCTACAAATTGCTCGAAGCTTTCGCCCGGAGGTCATTTGCTGCTGGAAGGCTTCGGTGTGTGTTGATAGCCAAACTCCCTCGCGTACCCAATGAGCCATGAAATGGGGCTGAAGCCGCGCCGTACCCTGTCCCGGTACACCAGTTGCGTTCACGAGCCTGCTCACTGGCCGCAGGAATAAAAAAAGGGTTCGCGCTCGGGTTGCACTGTAGCAGTTTCCAAATTATTGACGAAACTACCCTTTCGAGGATATTATGTGTGATGGGTTTGAGCGAAAGCGAACGAGGAAACAGGAACCGGTCACGCATTGACCTACACGGCATAATATATTTATTACTTCCGAGAAAGCCGAAGCTTCGGGACGGAACGCTAGAAGAGAGTCAGGGCGCGAGCGCGGCTGCTCGGTTGATTTCTCTATTTTGTCTTTTCCGCTTCCGCGTTCAATATTTTCACTTTCGGCAAAAGCGTTCGAGCAGTGGGAGCTGCGGTTGGGAAGGGCAGGAGGAAATGAACATTTGATGATAGTCCTCAATCCTTTGCCGTGGTCCTTTCCTGACAGGCAATGGCGCTTTCATGACAGAACACTATTCATCGTCCATCCGCGTTATTGCCGGTTGTTGTGTTTCCCTCCTCGCCCTCACCGGTATTCGGTGAGTCCTGGAAGACACAGTAATGGTAGTCAAAATACACACTCACAGTCACGTTGGCTCACGGTCTAGGAGGCATAGTCCTTCCATAGTCCCCCAAAACCTGTGAGGTCCTGTGTCCTGTGGGTGCACGTGAGAAAACGATTTAATTCCCCGGGCCGCAGCTAGCTGCACAAGTGAGTCATTATTTCTGCCGCGGGCTATGCGGCGGGGAATGGGGGAAACCTTTCTGCCCCCCGAAAAATCCGTTTCCCCCAAGTGTGTGATAAGGTCGGTCGATTGGGCTTGGGGCATCGCTTTTTAACTGCCATTTGCCATGCTGCCCGATGGTGGTGGTGGTGGTGGATCCGAAAGAAGGTGATTATTTGCTCGCGCCTGGCCTAGCAAAACAAAGCCTACCCTAGTGTGATGGTGGGTTGCGAGGTTGGTTATAGGGGGGGTTGGATATCGAAAATTAATATCCACTGCAATGTTGTGTTTTTTCTCTCTCTCTCTTTCGCATTCATTTCGGGTCACAGCATAGTAGTGTTTTTGGTATTTTATTTCGGGTGCTTCCCTTCTCCCTTTCTTCCGCCGAATGATTGACTGGCGGTTGGTGTTGGAAGGTGGAAGAAATAATGTTATATTCCAGGCACGTGGGCCTGCTAAACGGGTTCAATGGACAGTTGAATAAATAAGTCTGATTTTCTACGAAAGCCAATTGATTTGGTCGCAGATGTGAAAGGTGTAGGGAACCAGATTTTAGTACAACTTGACATGTGACCTACATAAAACGTCATTTCATGTATGAGTTTACCCTGTATATCGTAGTCAAGCTGTTTTTATAATATATTAATATTCAGAGATTTTTATTTTAGAAATATGCTAATACTGAAATATAAATTTGTAAGTGACACCAGTGCTGCAAAACGTCTATAAATGTAAAAAAAAAATCTGACTGACTCAATTGTGATAATCAGAGGTGATACTCAGAACGGTTGGTGTGACTAATAAATGCTCATGACATGTTTGCGACCATCGCTTGGTCACTCATAATGTCACAACTTTTTTTTTTTGCTGTTGCAAACAGTTTTGCAAAATGTCACTGACATAGTCATGACAAATTCCGGCTGAAACAAAATAATTAAAGCGTCACGAGTTCTACAGTGATGATCAAAGGCGAGCCTCAAACAGTTGGTGCGACCATCACATGCTTGGTGACATTGTGTGCAACCAACTCTTGGTCAGTCACTTGGTCGCGACATTTTCAGTCGGTGATCATCAGCGCTGATTGACACATACAATCTAACAACGAAAGTAAGGAAACAAATTATAACAAGAAATAAGAAAACCTCAAATAAATAAAGCTTAAAATTATGAAACAAAACACCAACAACAAGTCACAATATGCAAAAACTTTAATATCTAAAGCAAAACAATAATAAAATAATAAAATATTAATAAAAAAATCAATTAGACTAATAAATAAATCAATAAAAAATTTGAAACTGGTTAACTAAACAAGAACTAAATAATTCAAACATAAAAATACTAAAAATAAATGAGATAATGCAAAAAGAACTTTGCTATGGCTTGTCATTAAAAAATACGTACACCTTCACATTAATAATTTTATACTTATGACTGTAAACGAAGAATATACCAATAGATGAAAAAAATAATGTACTAAGATAAAAAAAAATGAACTATAAGAAGTACAGAGAAAATTAAGCAAAGAAGGAAACCGCTTTAAACAAATAAAATAGAAAAATAACACAAGAACTAGCAAAAAGCGCAATAAAACGTTTCCGGTTCAGTAAAAAATTCACTAAGGAACTGAATATTCAATCACATCAGAGAAACAAAGCATTTTAATGCCTAGATTGTAAACAAATGTTGCCAAAATCTATTTACTGCCAAACTGGTTTAGTTTCTAGCGCACGCAATTCTTATCTCAAACTTTGCCAAAGTTTTGCACTGCTCGCAAGATTATCTAAAAACGTTTTACCGCCAGCTCCCAGTATATTTACCGTCCTGTACCGAACGGCAGCAGCAGCAGCAACACCGTCCATTTTTCCGGGACTACTCGCGGTAAAAATTCAGCACCCGAAAAACTTTAACCATGTTTGTAAAGAACGGAAAATCAATTTAGAAGTTTCGTTTGTTTTTCTTTCGTGTTTCGCTCCTTGTTGCTTGTTGCCGCTCCCCATCCGGCGCCTTTGGACCCAGGTTTGCTTTTTTTGTTGTGTTGCTCTCTGTCACTCCCTTGTGTCCCTTCTGTCGCTCATCTCGGAATCACGCCGCATCCGAGCGGATAATGCGCAGCGTACGCGAATACCCACTTCCGGTCCACGACCCCCAGCGCACAGGTACACATGCGGGAGGGCGCTTTGGGAGAGTTTATTTCGGATTCCAACAACTTCCTGCACGGTACCGTGGCTCGTGCGAGAAGTTTGCCGGAATCGATTTGAAGTTTTTCCTTGGCGCGTGATGGTGTATGTGTGTGAGTTTTCTTTATTTTCTGCCTTTAGTCTTTCCGACCCTGGTGCTGGTGAGGATGGTTGCTGTACACACATTGTACCCAGTTCGTGTTATCTCGTAGTCGCTCGCAAACACGCACGATTATCTCTTCTACTAGTATACATTGTTTTTTTTTTCTTCTACTGCTGCTCCTCTCTCTGCACCGGAACGACTTTTCCGATCGTTTACCTTTAACGCCAAGGCATGGCATGTGTGTGTGTCGGTAAGGGTGCGTGTCCTTGTCCTGTCACCCGTTTGGCTTCCCATGGTTTGATTGGTGGAAAACTCGGGCTTTAGAAAGTACAAGGGCAACCTCAAGCGATCTGTTTTTCTTTCCGTTGCTCAATCTCAATTCAGCCGTGGTGTGTGTGTGTGTGTGTGCGCGCTCGGGTGGCGTGTGGCGTGTTGGGTAGATAAAAGTTTAACAATATACCTGTTTATACCGCTGGCTACCATTTTGCCCTGCCCAGCCGGCCGACGTTAAGCGTTATTTCATGTAATGGAAGGGAAAACCTCCGGCGCTCCGAGGACGACAAGCGCTTCGGTCCGGGTCCGGGCTGAAAGGACGACTGTTTCATATCCGGAACCGATGTTGGTGGTGCTGCTGGGTGAAGTTACTTTTTTCCACGGAATGGTTTTCCGGTTAAAGGTACCGTGCGGGTCAAATGGTAAAGAAACAGTAAGCGTCTCCCCTTTTCGTTCCCTTCGGCTCTTGTGTGAGCTGCAACATAAAGGGACGAGAAAGAAAACATAAAACCGAAAAGGAAGGAAGGCTAGCTCCACTTTCTCCGCACAGTGACATATCAAAACAATCAAATCGAAAACACGAAAAACATGTTTAAGGATCAAACGGTGTGGCGGTGAAAACCCACGGTGGAACGGAAACTTTGGCCCGGATGGTTTTTCGTTTCGAGTTTCGTTTCACTCCATCGAGCAAAGTCTCGGGGAAGCAGGAAGATCCGACCTGTGAAACGGAAAATAAAACGGCAAAAAAGCTTTACCATCCCGAAAGGCCTTGGGTACGATTCTTTTCCACCACACTAATTTTACTCGATCCGGGGTGGTTCCGGGGGTACACGATCGGCTTATCGGGCAGCTTGCAAACCGGAAGCGTTAAAGAAATGGTGAAACGATTTGCCCAAAAGGAGTTGAACATTCAGATCGTGTGTTGTTGTTTGTAGCGATGTGCTATCTTAAAGATGGGTGTGTGTGAGAGAGGTCTAGTGATGTGCTCTCTGAAGCGCACCCACGACTCCGATCTGACTCTGGTTATTATTAGTATGAGTCAATTGATGTCGGATTCATCCGGAGTCGCAGTCGGAGTCATCTGGAGTTTAAGTCATACGGAGTCGGAGTCGTCCGGAGTTGAAATCATCCGGGTCTGGAGCTATCTGGAGTCAGAGTCGGCTGGCATCGGAGATATTCGGAGTTGGAGTCGACTAGAGTCGGCCGAAATCAGCATCAAACTGAAGTCAGAGTTGTCCGCAGTCGGTTAGTGTTGGGCACATCATAATCTACGAAGGATCTAAATTTTCTGTCTTTTTCTTTGCGAGTGCACTTCATAAAAAGGCTTTTGCTTCTTAGGCTTTTAGAATGGCGCTTAACGACAACATCAATAATTTGTGACAGTATCCTAGCACCGGTCGTCTTCTGAACGACACATACACTTGGAATATCCCCGACATTGACCGATTCCGGATAATTCCGATCGTGACTCTTAACGACTCTGGACGACTCTGACGATTCTGGGCGATTCTGGACCGCTCCAGATAATGCAGGTCAGGCCTACCTTCTGGAGTCGGTTCCGAAAATTCCGGATTCTGGAGTCGGATCGGAGTCAGAATTTTTGAGAACTTTACCCATCACTAGTATCTGTAGCTCTTGATGATCTGTGGCTTCCGTAAAAAAATATGATTCTTGTGGTTATTTTGGTAAAACACACTAGGGGAAACACGTAATAGAACTCCAACGTTTTCTTCTCTATCTTCTGTAATGAGATTTGTAACGCAAGCCAAGTATTCACATAAAAGATTTAAATGTTTGATAGACTTCCATAACACAAACTATACTTAACGTTTATACGACATGTGCTTTAATGTGGGTTCTTGTCATTTGAATTCTTTTTCTACATTCTTTATCCTACAATAGATGTCATTTATCTTCCATGAGCTATGAACATCTTAAGCAGTCTTCATGTATTTGTCTATTTACCTCTTAAAGCATTTGCTGAGCTTTTAATAATCACTGTCACTGTCTAATTGCATTACGACCCTGTACACAATTGACTTCCCAGTGAAGAATCCGTTGGCTTGTTTGTTTGTGCGATAATGAATTGATAAATTTTAGACCTTCGGAGTGGAAAATTTGCAATTTTTCTTCCACAGCAACAGCAACGCAACCCAGAACCTTCGATAACTCAATAAATCATCAACCGGTTCTTACCATAGGGCGGGCTGCTGTACTTCAATGTTTTTTTTTGTTTGCCCCTTCGGTACAAACATAGACGCATATAAATTTCATTAGGCAAAGGGACTCTCCGGTCTCTAGGACGCAGGTAGCTAGAGCGTAATGGAAAGAGAGCAGAGTGAAGTAGTATAAAATCGTCCCAATTTTGTCGTGTCCTATCGTGTGTCCTGTGTGTTCCGAAGCCGTGACAAATGAGCTGTTATCAACGAACATCCTTTTTTGGCAGGTTTGGTTTTTTGTTGTTGTTGTTACTTCTCTTCTCCGTTGCTGTCCATACCTTGAAGTAAACCTTCTCGCACATTGGTGTGGAGATCATATCGGGGCTGAAATAGCAGTAGGAATTAGATAGAACGTAAAAAAAAACTCCTGGGACACCTTGGGACACAAACCGTAAGCGAAGGATAACAGACAAAAACTCACAAGGATTTGAAATTGTTTGTGTGTCTATCGCGTCGGGCTTCTGGGATGGTTTGGAAGCAAAATTAATTGATATCTTCACTTTCGTACCTTTTCCGCGTGGAAGAAGGTGTTCCCCTCGTAATTCTTCTCTCCCCCCTCCCTCTCCCCAGGGGTTTCATCGTCTTCTTGTTTGTGCTGTCAAAAATACGCGTTCTTCTTGATTCTTCAATTTGTGGAACATCAAGTAGGGTTTTTTTTCGTGTAGTTTGGCTAGGCATTCGTCCACTGGGCAGACTTCAACAAGATCATTTGCTTTCCTCACAACTCAACAAAAATAAAGCCAGTCAGAGAGGAAAGAGGTCTTCTTCCCCATTTTTTATTGGGAAAGCCTTAAGAACTCATCAAACTTTGTGTCCCTGTAGTTAAGTGGTTAGGTTTGATGAAAGATTTTTTTGCTTTTTTGTCTTCAGCCAGCCAAAACCCTGTACGTTTTTAACCATCTTAACCGGTTCGAGTTTTTTTTTTCTTTCCCGTTTGCCATTGCCCATCCCATTGGCCCCGGACCTTGGGCTTTGAAACGGACGCTGTTGCTGCTGCTGCTGCGTAGTGTGGAAGCCATAGTGTGGGCACGTCCTGTTTTGGAATCACCATCACCGAGGACAATCGGTTAGGGGTTTTGTTTACGCACGCTGTCCATATTGCGTCCCCCTTTGCTGGCTCTCACCCGGTCTCACCTTCGAACGATTCGATATTAAAATGTCTTTCAACGGCCTACGGGCCCATAATGGACCATTGGGCTATCAAGCCCAGCAGCCTGTTAAAAGGGAGAAGATCAAGATGGGAAGAAGTTAAGGACGAAAGAAACGATTTCCCTCGCCCAGCGTGAAGTTGTCCGGTTTTGGTTGAGTCTTGGGAACGAAGCAAAAAAACACACCAAACAACCAAATAAATACAAAATAACTAGGGAAGAAGTGTGTACGAAAAAAACAAAAATCCTAGTCTAAAACAAAGCGCCACACAACTACCGAAGTGAAATCATCTCGTAAAAATGAAAGAGAAACACTCCCTGCTTCTTTGTGTTTTGTGTAAAACAAAGATAACCCAACAAAAGAGGAAAAAAAACGGAAGAGACAACCAAGTAGAAAGCACAAGCGAATCTAAATTCTGCTAGCTGCATCACCTTCCGATGGAGATTTCGTCCTAGATGCTCGAAGAAAACGGCAAAGAACCCCCGTTCCGACTGCCCTGCAGCAGGAAAACTTTAAATGTGGCAAGTGTAGAAAATTAAATTGTCCTTTGTTCCCGTGCTTTTTCCCTCCCGGTGGGGCCTGGGTGTGAGTGACGGCAAAGCGGAAGCAAACTAACCTTCTCGTGTCGATGCTGTTTTTTTTTGTTTGGCTGTGTCGCTGCTAAAACCTTCGCTTTCATCCACACCGAGAAGCACCGAACTGATTACACTTACACAAGACGCGCCCGTCCGGAAAGTGAGTGAACCGGTCGCCCATTTCCTTGATCCTTGGAGTCGTGCCGGGGTCCGCTTTCTCGGGCGCAAGGGAGAAAAGGGTTTCGCTTCCCAAACAAGGTTTACCAGTTGCGATTTTTATTTAAACGCAATCGGGATGATTGGAGATTGTTGTAGAGTAGGAATTGAATTTATTTCCTTCGTTCCAGCGCCCGAATTGCGTCCCTTTTTTCTCACTCCTGCTTTCCAGCTCGAGCTGAGACAGTCCTGCTTGTCCGAGCGGGGACGGTTAATGGAGCGCGGATTGAAACAATCGTAAAAAACAACATACCCTTTTTCGCTGCTGGTTGCAACACGCAGCGGTCACATCCCCTTGATTAATTGACATTGATTGTATTGGTTTGAGTGCTGGGGTTTCCACGCGCCGAAACAAAAGAAAGAGCTCCCTTGGGTGGGTGATGGAGGGAAGGGGGGAGGGGGGGGCGTTAGGATAGGGAAAGAAAAAACAATCAGCTGAATCCTTTTTTTTACGGAAACCCGTGTAGTAGGGGTAAATGAAAACCGTGACCGGGGATGTTCCCGGGGCTGCATCCATTGTGCGGGCAGCTGGTGATGGCTCTGGGGGATTTTGGTTTGTTTATTTGGTCGGATCGAACGGATTTATTAGACTAATGGAAAGCGTAGTGTCGCACTGGGCGGTTGGAAAACAAGTGGTTGGGCGGGTTTTGTAATTGGGGAGGATGCACAAAAATTTTAGGAAATAAAGACATTTTAGCTTAATCGGTTTAGGTGACTTAGTAGAATGAAACCTCGTTCAAATCGGAATAAATGAAACTTTTTACTCCCTTCGCTTGTCGACTATGCCTAGAATGAGTGATCTACCAGGATGTTATACCCTGAGACGTATGTGTAAGATATCCGAAACCAAACGCGTACCGGTCCTGAATCCGAAACTTGGGTACTGGTGCTAAAACCGATCATGAACTCATACAGATCCTGGAACCGATCATAGACCCTTAGTGATCCTGGAACTGATCATAATCTCATACCGGTCCTGGAAGTCATAAGGAACACCGGTAGGGGGAACTGATCAAGAACCCATATCCGTCCTAGAACTAAGCATGAAACCATGGTCCGATTCTGAAACTGATCCTAGAGCCATGCCGGTCCTAGAACTGTTGATGAACCTATACTGGTCTTGGAATTGATCATGAACTCAAACCGTTCCTGGAACCCATCATGAACCCATATCCGATCATGAAGTCATACCGGTCTTAAAATAGATCCCGATTTTATTGCGTTCCTGGAATTATACTTGGTCTTATTCTTGATTCAAAACAAAATTTGGTTGGGCCACAGTTTCGATCGAGCAATTGATTCTGCTGGTCGAAAAACCATATCCAGCTATAGCGTATTGTAACACATAGCGTAGGAATTTTAGCAAAATTTTTATAGTGATGCTGAAATTCTTTCTACGAACAGAAAATACACAAAAACGTAAAGCCAATTATTTGGTGCAGCCACTTTTAGGTTCTTTTAAATTCGCTCCATTTTGAGTGTGGGTAAATCGGGAAATTTTAATGAGAAATTTCTATCGGAAATGATTCTAAACGCTCCTGGGAATAGGTTGGGCGATTAGCCTAATGGAAATTCTAAAAGTCTTTTGAAACCAACAATTGGTTTTAATAAATCTATCAATACCATTCGCGGGATTAATCCCTTTTTATTCATCTCGTAGCAATGAAACTAGAAAACTTGTACATTTCGATCACAGGACTAAACAGTCGCAAATTCTTCCCAAAACGCGTAGCACTCCGCAAGTCGCTCTGTTGGCTCATTTTAGTTGCTATGATAGTAGTTGACGTTGCATTAAGGTTCGTTAAATGTGAAATTTGCGTACAGATTTTCGGCTAAATGTATGATTTTGACCACCCACTTGTCCAGCAGTTAATTTTCTCCACGCTGGTGACGTGACCAGGATGCAAGTGACGTTTGCCGGTCGACGACCGGGCCGAAATCACATCCATCATCGTCATCAGCTGCTGCGGCCCGGTTCGTCCAATCATCGGCATCATCATCATCAGCTGCAATGGTTCAATGGTCAACTTTCATGCCTTCGAGTGTGGGTACGCGTGTGCTGTGTACAGCGAACGTATGACAAGGCAATTTACATGCAAATCTGCAAACCATCACCACCCGCACGAAGCCGAGTCAGCCGATGTGCTGCGCGTAGGTGAAATAAATTAAAAATTTGATCTTCACTTTCACACCCCCCCCCCCCCCCCTTCCCCAATGACTTTCCAGATGGTAAATAAACACAAATGAGTGGTTCAAGATATTGATTTGATGTGTCTGTCTGCGTGTGTGTCTTTGCCACTTTGTCACTCCGTTGCTCAGCTCAGCTGGGGGAGACTTTGGGGGCGACTTCATGCATGTCATTTTGGGGGTAGATGCGCGTTGGTTTTTTATTGCTATTATTGTTACAACCCCCGTGCGTGCTTCTTTCGCTTATTGTGGGGCCCGGGCACAGGGGGACAGCTTGAGCAAACGTGCGGCATAAAGATGAATATGGAGAGCGAACCGAAACAAGTTGACTCCATTTCCACACAGCTCCAGCCTGTCAGCGGAACAGCCGATTGCACAAGGTTCAATCACCTTCCCCCGTGTGCCGGTCCCGTGGTGGTGGTGGTGTTGGCGCTGGAAGGGATGGGAGTGAAGGAGGAGGAAACTTCAGCTGATGGCGCAAAGAAAACAGGCCCCGAGGGCTCGAACGGTTTTTGTTTTTGTTTTGCCTGCCTGCTGGGCCGGCGCGATTTTGGGTTAATATGCGCCGAGCGTTTGGGTCCGCTCGAAAGGTGCGGGCGCGCTTAGAAAGAAAGTTTTGCCCGTCCCACCACCAGGCACAAAGGGCCAAGGGAGGAGTGAAACCTAGAGAAGATGGGTGTGTGTGTGTGTGTATGGTTTACCCCTTTCATGGGGTTGCTGTTTTTGTTGTTGTGTTTGGGGCTAAAGTAGCAGCAACTGAGGCCGTTGCGTTGCGGGACGGGACTCGTTACGAAAAATGGTGAGGGAGGTACCCAACACACGGCCACGGGACCTGTGGGGTGGAGGGAGCGAATAAGGAAAAAGTGGAGAGAGAAACAAAAAAATCATCTCCAGCACGACTGTAACGCAGCGACATACGACGATTGGCAGTGTCAACAGTGGGCAACTCGACTTTCCAACTTCCTTTGGGGCATCTTTTTCTTCAACAGTAGGGTGGTCATCTCTCCCATCACCACCACCACCCCTTCTCCCTTCAATCATCCACCCCTTTCAATACACCCTCGCGGGCAAAAGGGTGTAAGTTTTCTGTAAATTCAAATTTCGGAAAAGTAAGTTTGAAATGTAAATGTTGGTGTGGTTTTTGTTTTGCCTTTGGTTTCTGCCTCGGACGATCTGAAGAGCGCATCGGCAGCAGCTTTCACGCGTGCAGGTCATTGCATTTTCGGGAATGGGGTGGGTGGGTGCGTGGAACGGAACGGTGAGGTTTTGGGCACTGGGAAGCAAACATAGCCGCAAATAATCATAAACGATCGAAACCGAACCGCCGTGGACCGTTATCGTGGTCCGGGGGCCCCCGGGCTTGGGTGTTTCGGCCGAGAGCTGAATATTAATCGAGATTGTTTTTTTTTGCGAGCTACTAGGGGTGGTTGTTGTTTTTAATAAACTGAACATATTTTTTTGTGTTTTTTTTTGCGTTTGCCATGATGCAGCACGAGTCGCACGCGAAACGAAAACAGTTGGGGACGAAATTAAGAACGAATTTTATTACAGTTGTTGTATGCTTATTGTTTGATTGCTGCTAGATTGTTCTAGATTGCTTTTCGCGCTTTGCATAGCAAATATTTTGTTTGTGTCTTTTTCTTCTTCTGTGCAATGACTCGTGTACTTTTGATTCAGATATTAATTATACGATGATTCGTTTTGTTTTCATCTTCAAATTTCATATCCTTATCTTCTCATTTCCAATCGTTCAAGATGTTCAAATCCATTCTATTTTCTTGTTTTTCTTTCTTTGTTATTATCTGTTTTTGTATTTCTTTGCACATAATGTTTATCTTTTTTTCTATTTCTTGATATATTTATTATCTGTTTTTTGTTAGTTTCTTAAAAAATCTTGACTGTATGTTTATTTTTATTTTTACTTTTATTGTACTATCTTTTTTATTATAATGTGTACTTACAATAAATTCTAGTGGTAGTATAGTAACTTTTTCATGTTTTATATTTCTGTTTGTCTGTTTGAAATATTCGCTTATTATCATTTTATTTCGTTGTCATTCTTCACTTGTATGTTTTATTTGGATTTATTACTTGATTTAATCAAAAAATATATTCAACTTTTAATTATGTTGCCTAAATTTTACTTTTGATTATGTGGGATACACTTTTCTTTTCTCTATGTTTGTGTTTTCTTTTATTTTAAATTTGCATCAAATTTGCAAGCTGAAACAAAAACGATACGTTTTATTTATTTTTACTGTTATTTTTATGTTTTATATGAAATTTTGTGGCCTTTTTAATGAGGCATTTCTATGTTTCGTCAAACATTACTGATTTTTTTCTATAAGTGTATGAAAACATCGATCGTCAAGGAGTTTTCGCACAATTTATTTATATTTATTCATTTCAAGGAGTTTGCGCACAATTTATTTATATGTATTTATTCTACACAACTCTTCTAGATTGTTTTCGCTGCTTACAGCTTAGTTGTTTCGTTACTGTAGTTGCTCTTTGGGTAAATGAATTAGATTGTAGCAACAAAACGATACCTTCTGTGTGGTTTTACACCCATACTAAACAGTAGCAGCAACTGCAAGTCCTCGGCAGTGTCCGTGATTATCAATAAACCGTATTATAGCCTCCAAATCCCCGCCGACCAACCGAAGGAGGCGTGCAGTCAACTCCACTCGGCTAATAAAGAGCGTCCTACCTCCCCTTCCGCCTACCCTATCACCCGGGGGGCCTGATCGTGCCCACCTTGGCCGGGTCCACCGCCTTCGAAACCATTACCGAGTGACACCCCATTGCGTGTTCCATTTCCATCATCGAACTCGCCCCCGGCGGCAGTTGGAATTAACGCAAAATGCAACGGCGGGGCAGCGCCGCAAAGTGGGCTACGCTACGCTAGCTTCCTGGATGGTCAGGTCATTAGACTGGCGATGTCGGCTCAGCCTCACGTGTGCGACACGCTCACGAATAAAGTGAGCGAAGAAAGTGCCCCTCCGCCTGGCTAGCATCACTCTGCCGGTACTGCTGTTTCAACAAAAGACTAGCTTTCTTCTTTGGCACCACAGACGCAACCAGTCGTCAGGCTCAGGCTAATCAACACACTCTGGCGACTTCGTAACGGCGACAGCACGGCTTTCGAGCGACTGCAGTGTGTCGCGCCCCGCTTAGCCAAGGCTCTAATCGCGATAATTTATCGCG
Organism: Anopheles merus; assembly: GCF_017562075.2. NCBI lineage: Eukaryota > Metazoa > Arthropoda > Insecta > Diptera > Culicidae > Anopheles > Anopheles merus. Next base: position 27,345,525 of record NC_054085.1, read on the forward strand.
ATTGTGTGCACCGTATGGCCGGCGGGTGAAAAGAAAGCTAAACGATCGGGAGACCGGGCGCGCTACTGCTGCCCGCTTGCAAGCCGCGCGGGACGAGATGCAACGCGCGTGTCGATCGTCGATCCACCAGGCGCGGACGCGCACAACATAATCGAACGCATTAGTTCGGTTCTGCTGGTTGGACTTTATCTTGGGTGAAAAATATGACCTCGAACGGGGCCCGGGCTGAAGCGATAACGGCCGGCGGGAATGGTTTATTGTTATGATAGGTTTCGTAGCCCGATATTCCGCTTTACGGCCCGTTTCGTCGCATTGTGTTTGTGTGCGTATGTTGAAATTAAGACGTTAGAAAATGAATGGGTAATATTTTGTAAAGCAGTAGCATAATTTTTCATGGCCCAAAGGGCTGCCTGCTGCTGCTGCTGCTGAGTGCTTACGTTATCGGGGTTTTGGGTTGAGCGAGAAGCTTTTCCTAAAATATCAATTAACGTGACTTCAGGCTGCTGGAGGTATCTACTTGAGAAATGGTACCTTTTACCCAGAATGTTATAAGAAAATTAATATTATTTTGAAATGCTGTGGTATGTGGAGGTAGTTTTGTTTAATTTTGGGCGATATTCACTACTTGTTAGATACTATCACTGGGCTTCCTTATCATGCTATACCAACGCCATCTTCCATTGTAATTCATTACGGTGTTCACAGTATCAAAGGTAGATGTTTAAAGATTGTATAATTTCCTAAAAAAGTTGGTCGTCTTCCTATTTTGTATAACTTCTGGAAGGTGTGAAACAATAGAAGTTCACTAGAATTTGTTTCGATAGATGTTACTCTTGATGTCTTGGGGCTGCTGTATTCAATTAATCCTAAAATACATCAAGGCTCCTGTTCTCTGAAGAACTCTCCGATATTCCTAAATACACATTAGCACAATATTGTTCTATAAGAACTGTTGTAAAAAATTACAATAGAAGATTTTTTTAGTTTTTTTTTAAATGAATAATACTACGAGCGATCATTCGTTCGTTCATGGAATCCAAATTGTCACAAATTGGTGGATAAACTGTAAAAGGAATATTGTTGGTTCTATCCTTATCCAATTTTGGGCCCTTGACGATTCTAGGCAGTCATTCTAGATGAATTAAAGGCTATGCATGTTGATTCTTTTCTTGAAGTTTATGTTTCAGGCCCTTTAATTGTTAGGGAAAATTGATTTCAATTACACTTCATGAGTTGTTCAGTAACAGTCAGCTTAGCTTAGCATATCCCTTTGGGTGCTTATGTATTCATACTCTTACTACGAAAACTAGCTATGTGTCAAGTTTTTGCGTACATCTGGAAACGAATATGTCGATTGGCAAAGAAGCTTTTATAGCAGCTTTAGTTCCCTGTACATCAAGTTTACTTTATAACGTTGCTGGATTTTTACAATTACTTTTGGTCGTATCTGGCAATGAGAGTTTTTCTGAGGTGCTCTCTGGAGTTCACCCATGACTCAGACCCAACTCCGGTTAATGTTAGTCCGATATCGAATCAGGCAAAATCAGAATTACTAGTTCCACGTGGAGTTGAAGTCTTCAGGAGACGATTTCATCCGGAGTCCGAGTCGTGCGGAGTCAAAGTCATCCGGAATTGGACTCATCTGGAGTCCGAATCATTCGGAGTCATTGTCGGCTGGTGTCGGAGTTGCCTGGAGTTGGATATGCATATCGGTTCGTTTGTTGTGGTCTTTCGTTTTGCGCTTGCTTGCCTTTTGTTTCTAAGAATTAGGCAGCGACGATTTAGAGACGACAGCAACGGTTTGCGACATCATCCTTACTCCGATCGTCTCCTGCTCCATCACTGACCGTTCCCAGCTGACTCCGACTCCGATCGATTCCAATTCAAACCGACTCCCCCCTACCCTACGGATGACTTCAACACCGTATAACTCAGACTCCAGACGATTCTGGACGGCTCTGGATGATTCCAAACAGTTTCGTATAATGCTGATCGGACCTACCTTTCCGTGTTGGTTACAAAATTTCTGAAGTTGACTCCAGATTTTTTGGAACTTTATTTATCGCAAGTCTTGCTGTGTACAAAATACGGTTTTGGACGAACTAATACTAAAGATGGTGCTCGTGCACTGGACGGCCAACTTAGGCGCTCAACCATCAAACCTTGAAAGAGGTTGATAATCAGTAATAACGCACAGTTCAATATTTGGTGTTCGATTTGTGATATTCTGAATGGAAAGGAAAGCGTTATTTTACTTTCTTTATCGCTGTAGCCGAATCGTCGAACAGCATTAAACCATGCTCAATTGCTTTCTACCACTTTCCTAACCAACGATCGAGTTCCCGTCCCGGATAAACGGACGCATCACCTGCTCGTACGAACCGTGCCCATGTTCCATATGGAAATCGTCTCACAAAACAGCTGTTTTGCCAGCTCGGTAACGAGGTCACACCTCTCGGCCTCAAGCCGGGCTACACGGCACCCGCTCGTCATCGATCGATACCTCTATTCTTGTAACACGAACCGGACAAACGCCTCTCAACGTACAACGTACACTGTTTTTGCAGGCCCGAGAGACACCTCTCATTACACCCGGGCGCGAATGGCGCGACATACGTACGGCACAGAAACTGGCCGGACAGGTTGGGTCAGCTTTGGCGACAGATTTCCGACAGAGAGCCGCTGCCCGAACCGGATTAATGAAGTTAGTAGCGGGCTGATTATCCAGGTCAGTACATCCGTGCGCCGGCTCGTCCGGCTCCCGTGGTGGTGGCGTGCGATGTGTTTCCCATCCCGTGAGTGATTGATTTGGAGTTAATTTTTTTTTCCCACTCGCCCAGAACCCATCTCAGACACTCTAATGGCAAAGGAAGTGAATTAGTCCATTTCCACTCAAACACTCCACAGCCACATGCTTCGGGCATCGTTCGCAAAGGGTGTGGGAATGGCAGACAGATCTTAATGATCTTGCGATATTGCGATATGCAAATGGATGGAGCTGGGGCGTTGCTCCAGTAAAAAAGCCGAAACTCATCTTACGCTGCCAGTACCTATGCCCGCATAGGAAGCGGCCCTTCTGACTGACAATAGGCGAACACTGGCTGGAGCGGCCGGTGCGAAGGAAAAACCGCTGCGTGGAAGATAATTTTTGTTTTCGATAATTTCATTAAATTTGATTGATGTTTCACAGCTTCTGGAGCACGCATATCGCGCACTTGCACTCCCGCACCCTCCATCCCTGCGAGCCTGCCTGCCTGCCGAGCAGGTTTGGAAGCGATGTAAAGACCTTTTTCCTCCATCGGCCCTTTTCTTCTTCTTCCACCGTCATCGCCACCATCATTATCATCATCATCGCCATCGACAGCATCATGATCAGCACAGGCATCTCGGTTGGAGCACGTTTCTTCCAATTAAATTTAGACACGCATTCGAGGCCGCACCGCAGGCACTGCTCCTCCTTCTCCCGCACTGCCACAGCCAGTACGCTGGTAGCTCTTTGCAATCTCAGCTGTTTGCTTAGGAAAGCGATCGTGTGGTGCTACTGCTGCCTTTGCTGCTGCTGCTGCTGTTAGTGATGTTGCTGAGCGCAGCATTTACTTTGGCTTTTTGTCTTGGACCTTTTACACTAATGCGCTGAGGGTTTGGAGGCTGGTTTACTTCCAAAAGGCACACACACACACACACACACACACACACACACACACACACACACACACACACACACACACACACACACGTACGCCAATCGCCCCTCCCGGAACAATCGTTATAATGAACTGAGAATAAGATAAGGGAAGTGAAGAGGGAAAAAAAGCTGCAGCACTCTGGTGCTGTTTGCTGCTACTGGTGTAGCTGGCTGGCAGTGTAGAAGAATCGATTATCGATTCTATCGAGTCACCGTTCATCCACCTCGGTACAGGCGGTCTGGTTTCCTATGGTTGGAGGGGTTACTCGAATAGTTACTTACGGAAAACCCACTATCATAGAAGCTCTCGCTCTCCGTTCTATCGCAGGATGGTTGTGCCTTCCTTCATTTTATTGTGCCGTTTTTTTACTTTTTGTTATTTGTTTTCCTTCCTACTCGGTTTGTTACGTGTTGTACAGCTGTTTTTTATTGTTTTTTGCTGTAATTTATTCACTAACCAGATTTAGTTAGCTATGTACGTTTTAAAGTACATTTTGTTCATCTCTTAATTGATCATCTTTTTTCACCCTTTAAGTAAGGGTTAGTAAATTTGTTTTCTTTGTAAAATAAGGCATTTGCTAGTTTTCATCAGCACATTTACTGTTTATTGTAATTAATGTACTAAAATATTGCACTTTTTTCATTACTTGGTCCATAAATTGCCTGGAATTGCCATACGTGACATTATTTTTATGTTTTTAATTATTTGGTTTTTACTGTTGTTTTTTTTGTTTCTATTTCTGTTTCTGTTTTGTTTTGTTTTTTTTTTTCGTTGCCTTCTGATTTTTGTTTGTTTTTCAATTGTTTCTACTATTTTTCATTTTTTGTGCTATCCATGATGAATGTTTGTTTACTTATGTTGTTTTGTTGTGTCGTTAGATCTTTTTTGCATAGCACATTTTTTTTTATTTCTTTGTTTTAATTTGCTTTCTCACGCATGCTGTCAGTTTTTTATCATTCTAATAATATGATAATTTTACTGTTGTTATTGCCTTACCTTCTGTTTATTAATTCAAATTGTTTTTCCTTGTTTTTCTTTTCTTATCAACAATTGCTTCTTGCAAGAGTGTATTTATGTGTTCTTTTAGTAGCTTTATCTGTAATCACATTTTCTTTTGCAAAGTATACACGTATTATTATATTTTTCTGTTATAGTTTATGTCTATGTTTGCATGGTTTTTACTTTCAAACATTTATATCGCTTTGTTTTTTACTATATTTTGTCTTATTTTCTTGTTAAGTAAAATTATCTGATACCTTTCACATTTCACTAGGATCTATTTAATTTAACAATTCAATAACTTTTATCATTTTTTCACTTTATATCATTCCAGGGCAACTTTTCAACACACAGCGCTCGGCATCCATCCCGATACCCACTGTACGCACCGTTGCTGATGAAAGGTAGCACACAGGGGTGGTGTACCATAGTCGCCTCCAGTAGCACCCCTACACCCGTATCCACCACTCTTTCCTCCTCCTCCTCCTCCACTGCTACCCTGGCACCGTTACTCAATTACAGACGTTTACAGCTGAGACAAGATTCATGCGTTCGATCGTTTATCATCCCTACGATTTGTGCGTACGACGGAGTGTGTGTGTGTGTGTGCTCAATCGCCCACCACTCCTACACCTGTTGTACCCACCTCGTAAACAGTGCCCCCGGTTTGCGATACACACACTTACACGATATTGTTGTACACTCCAAAACCCTGCAAGCACTAGTTCAATAAATTGAGCAGTGGCGTGAAACATTGTCACCGAATGGTACTGGAACTTTCCACCGCACAGCAGAACTGACCGATGACGATGACGGTGTTTTGGAAATCGGCATTGCAAGAGTAAGACAAATTTCATGCAAAGCTGCCCAAACCCTTTGCTCTATAACCCTGCTATTGCTGCACTAGCTTGTTTAAAAGTGTGCGGTACGATGTACAAAAAATGGAAAAAGCGTTACGCTTCTTTCCACAGGGCAAAGGGAACCAAACAAAGCACTTACACTCTGTCCACTAGCAAAAGGGCTAAATCGCCCAATGTGTGCTGGCCAATAGGTGAAGCCGGATTTGCCGAAAAGGGCTGGGAGCACCCGGGGCAGGACCCAATCGATCGGGTTCAGTGTTTAAGGGGGGGGGGAAAAAAGTTCAATCGCGTAAGATTGGGTCCCGGACAATTTATGCACCACCGATCGATTGAAAGCATCGATAAGCTCTCGCCTCTCATGTTCTCCGTTTGTGGTTTGTAGTTTATTGCTAGAAAACAGCCAGCAGGCGAGAGAGAGTATGTTGTAAACCGAAACCGAAACGATTTTTATAACCTTTTTTCCCTTTCCCCCTCGCTGGCAGCTGAATAGTTTTTCAGGAAACGAGAAAATAACATCGACATCGTCCGTGCTGGTGTAATAAAACATCCACCAAATTTCGGATCCGTACCTTATCAATCTAATCCAATCTGCCCTGGCTGGGGCGCTGGCTGGCGGTGCTGCAGCTGTGCCTGTGTAGTGTGTGTAGCACTATTTATCTTTAGTGGTGGGATGGGGAGAAATCCTTTCTTCCTTACCACCTCCAATTCACGTGCTATTTCTATCGACGTCGGGACAATTTATTAGCGTGCCTTTGCGGATGTAAATTGAGCATTGAAAGTGGTGTCCCTGGTGCATTTTCTTCCTTTCCAGGGCAGAACAGAAAACCCTCCCGTAAGGTTTTGGGGGGGGGGGGGGGGGATGTGGGAGAGAAAATCGAGCTCTTATCTGGTTGGAAAAGACCATTTTTCTTCCCAAAACCAGTTGGAATATTTTTAACTTTCGACTGCTCTGCTGTATCGTGCTGAAAGATAAGCGATAAGCTGCTTTAGAGCTGCCTTAAAGAAACGCCTGTCCACCTGTCGGTTTGCTGCTCCCGCGATAAACCCTCCAGCTTGCAGCAAAGGAACATTCAGACGACTCTGGTACGTCACGGTTTCATCAATTAAAGTAAAAGAATTTCGCTCATTAATCTCCGTTCATTCATTGTGTGCCTCTGTGTGTGTGTGTGTGTGGATTGAAAAGCTAACCTTTATCTTTACCGCAGCTCTCCGTCACCACTTCCTACCCTCGGGCAAAGCTATCACAATGTCGAGCGTTTTGTGGTGTATTAAACTTATTCCCACCCACCTGAGCGCGATAACAGCGGAAGCCGGTGTGAAACTCTCCCTCGCGTAAGAAAATCCTGCCGGAAAAGTTCATTTTTAACTTTCACTCCTCCACTGCTCCTACCTCCCTGAATTAATCGCAACATTTTACCTCGACGCTGACGGCTCGCTTCTGCACCCCTTCCCCGGGGCCGAGGGCCGGAACTGATCGAACTGAAATGGCTTATCTTTGACACAATTAAAGGGTTTCCTCTGTGCTAGCCCCTCTGTGCTTGATTACTTCGCTTACGCTTCAACACTGGTGCACCCCTCCGCTCGTCCAGTTTTCTTTGTGCCTCCCCCCCTCGTTGGAACCGGTTTTGCTTCAGCAATGGAAACGCGAAGCTTAAACCGAAACGGGCGGTGCGCAGCGTGGTGGCGAGCCTTTGACGATGATTTATAGGTTTCCGTTTTGCCCTTTTGCTGAGGTGACCTTTGGCGTTGGATTTCTCTTTCCCTCTCGCGATCCCGGTCGCTCGTTACGTGCGGCAGGAGCAGGATAAGGAAAGGGATGGGTTGGTTTGTAGGACACAACAGTTTGAAAGTCCTGCCCAGTTCCGGCACTGGAGCATCAAATCGAAATCAGGCTTAGCACTCGCGGCTCCCGCGAGCACTGCCCTGTTTGTGCTGATGAAAATTTACGCAAGTTTGTTTGGCAAGTGCCTTATCCTGATGCTCATTAGCCATCATTATCATCACAAACTTTAAATGAATGAAGCGCGTTAGTGTGATGGATTAGAGGGCTCAAGGTTTTGCATTGGAAAGAAAATGTTCAGACAATTGTCTTACTAAAATGTAGACGTAGGCATTATTTAGGCTACAGAGAGTAAATGGGAACTATTTCTAACATTCAACATGCTTAGTGGTTGTTTGTAAATCTTTAGAATTTCTGGAAGCGTACAGAAGGAACCAATTCTTATCGAGATTTAGTGAGAATCGTGACCGTGACTTAATTCATAGAACTGAACTTTGAGATTAATACGTTCTAGGATTAGGGATTCAATTCCTTCTGAAGTAGTGATGGGTTGTCAAGTTGTCAAATATCCAGAGTTGACTCCGATCCGACATCGAACACTTTGGAACTCTAGAAGGTAGATCCGCCCAGTATTATCCTTAGACAAACGGAGTCATTCGGAGTCTTCCGGAGTAGGCTAGACACGTCAGAAATTGTTTGGAGCCGTCTGGTGTCGTCCGGAGTCGGCCGGAGTCAACCGGAACTGGGCTGTCCGGAGGCATTTCATCTCCGACTCCGAGTCCTACTTACTTCGGTCGACTCAAAGTTCAATTCTTAGAAAGAAAAGTCCTGTTTAAGAAGTGCAGGAAATGAAAGGGAAAAACCAGTTAATTAAATATCTCACGACAACCACTTTGCACTGGTCGTCTTCTGCCGACTTCTGTCGACTCCGACTCTAGTCATTTTTGGTCGACCCGAGCGTCTTCGACTCCGGGCGGCTCAGACTCTGGTCGTCTTAAGCCAACTCCGGCCGACTCTGGACAACTCCAGCAGACTTCAACTGATTCCGAACAACTCCGGAACACTCCGGACAACTCCGGACGACTCCGGACAACTCTGGACAACTCTGGACAACTCTGGACAACTTCGCACGTATCCAATTCCGGATGATTCCGGGTGGCTCAGACTCTGGTCGTCTTAAGCCATCTCCGGCCGACTCTGGACAACTCCAGCAGACTTCAGCTGATTCCGAACAACTCCGGAACACTCCGGACAACTCCGGACGACTCCGGACAACTCTGGACAACTCTGGACAACTTCGCACGTATCCAATTCCGGATGATTCCGACTCCAACTAGAGTCGTCCAGAGAGCACACGACTACTCTGGACTGTTGTATCATAACATTTCAATGAACAAAAAAAGACCTAAATAAACTGAACAACGATTTAACCGTTACAAAACTGCTACATATAACAAGAAGCGAAACCATCTCGTTTCACTGCACCGGAATATTGTAAGCAACTTTGGTCGTAAAAAATAACAAGCCACCAAATGTAAAGAAAAGGTCACCCTTCGGACAGTTAACGAAACTCCACCACCTTCAATGTATACTTCTTTTCTGCCTATCAGTTTCAGCGCTGTTTTGTGTCCTTTTCCACATACTGGCTTTACATACAACCACACACACATACACACAGCACCAAACCGTGGTACGAGGGTGGAAACGACAGGCTCGAATGCTTCGCAACAAAACAGTGATAATAAATGTATTCACGCTAAATTAATTTATACTCCTCGCCGGCTCGGAATATAATGGATGGAGCGCTCCGTCCTGACAAATGCTTGCCTCCACATCGTGTACCGGCTGTCCTTTTCACAAACGCAGGCTGATGGACACACTCACACACACATAGACACATGTATGTGTGCACATGTTGGCTGACGCAAGGATGCGAGGGGTTTTTCGGTCATCCACATATCCCGTTTTTGCACTGGCATGGCATGTACGTACCAAACGCTGTGGAGCAAAACCCGGATCGATCCCGGGTGTCCTGTCCAGTGTCTCGGTCGGTGTTTGTGGTTGCCTGCCAAAGGACAATGGCAGCATAAAATCAGGCCAACGGACGGAACAACCGACAGCAATGGCAGCGGCCAGTGGAAAGCCGGCTAGCCGGATGGAACTCTTTCCTATTATAATATTATGTAATAAATCCCACTCATTGGTTGCGTTTCGGTGCGCCCGTGCGCCGCATGTAGAGGCATGGTACGGGTTACGCTCCTTTTGGACCGGGCGAGCGATAGCTGCGACTGGTAGTTGCGAATAAAGGAAACAGTCTGTCCTGGCATTATCATGTTGAAAATAATAACAGACGCACTTTACACACCCCTGCCTGGGTTGGATGGCGGTGGCTTTCGTTAGCGTTGAATTACAGAACACAAGCGCTTTCACTTTTACGCATTGGACGTGCACGTGACGCAGTTCTACTGGGTACTGGGTAGTTCTTACAGTCTCAGTTTTTCATGCAAAACCACCCCAACTATGTGTAACGCTTGCTGCTCGGTTGGAAACATTGGAAATGTTGAGTTTCAACCGCAAACTGCCCAGCCCGGACAGGCCCCTAAGTGCAGTAGTCACGTAAACTTCCAGAACTGAAAAGAAAAAAACCGTACCAAACGACCGAAAGAAAAGTTTACTGATAGGCACTGAACGCCTGCTGCCAAATGCCACCCAACAGTCCCGGTGTCGAGGACAGTGGTGGCATCCACCCGAGCAAGACAGGACCGATTTGGAGGAATGATATATTACAGCACGTTGTTTTAGTCGTGCGTTTTTGCCCCCGGGGCAGTTTTGCTACACATTTGGACAGTCGGTATGTCCAACAAATGTCAATCCTTTTGTGCCGAACCGTTCAATTTGCTCGTGCTCGTTCTAAGGGGGGAGAAAACTGGGATTGCGATTGTTGGTGCAAAATTAAAGGTTACTGTTTAGAGATAGATTGGTAGAGCGTAGAGCGTTACAGAAGTACAGCAAATGTCAACTGAAGTGGTGATTGCTTTGACACTTTGGATGAAGAATTGAGAAAATTGTGTTCGAAAATGGCAACACCCTGTGTAGTATGCATTGCGATAGTCTTTTTGTAGTCTTTTCGTGGTGTTTTTCATGATTGGAAATTAACTTCTTGGCTATAACGTTAGGTGCTTAGTCTTGTTTTGGATTTCTTGGAAGAACTTCTGTAGTTTATTTTGAGCCTAGAACTTGATTTTTCATCGTCTATACCACATTTTCGAAAGTCAGCTAGAGTCTCACCTCAAATTTTACTTATTTATGGTCGTCTATGGATATAGTTCTTGTCTTGATGCTTTACTCAGCACTTCATATCATCTATATCATTGAGGATTTAAATGATCCTGAGATTTCGATCTTTGTACTTATTCTATTTCATTTTTGCATTGTGTAATGGTTGGTTTTGTTACTTCATTAGGAGCTATATACGCTGTGTTTAATCTTTTGAGATTTAACTAAAGATTTATACTTTTTTTCTAGCTTTTGTTAGTGTTGCATCTAGACTCTTTAAATTCCTTATTTGATATTTAGATAATATCTTTAGTGTTCTTTGTTGTGACTAAGTTTAGTAACAAACATTTGATTTTTTAAGAAATCTTTCCTACAAGAGACTGAGATTGAACACAGTGAGAGAGATATTCATCAGGAACTAATCCTGGTTTTAATTCATGCTATTTGTGTGTCTAAATAACTTGTGAGGTCAATATAAATAAAAATTCGTTTAATTTATTTGACAGATCTGACAAAGATCAATGTATAATACTTGTTAGATGATATAATTTAGTAGAATAAGATTGCGATTACCTAATACACTATTTGATTGATTGTTTGTTTTACAATAAAACTTGAAATATATTACATCAAAGTACGATGACTTTGCTTTACGGTCCTAGGTATGAAGCTTAATGACTTTAAAACATTGAGCTAGTGTACTATTGTTGAATTCCAAACCACCCTTCGGGATGAACATGTTTCGCTTCGATCCCATTAGTGTTAATTTGCGAGCTTCTCCTGCCCATCAGTGTGCTACACGTATCCCAACCGCACACTGCACGTACGCGCTCGTATTCCCATTGCTCGATTTGAAATTGGAATGCATGTAGCAAGGAATGTAATTATGTACGGGCACTACAGAATGCACTGCCAGTTGTGGCAGGCATGCAAAGCATACACCCCCCTCTCCCCAACCCCTACACCACGGCACCAGTTCACCTCAACAATGTAACAAATTTAGCAATTTTCCGCCTAAATGCAGAACCAAATCGAAATGTGTGCCGGGCACATGCACACACACACACGATCGTAGCGATGGGCAGCAGAGCCCTCTCGCGAACGCACTGCTGCCCCTTTCCGTCAGCTGTCACCGTGACTCGGCACCCGTGGCCGTTTGTGGACGCGTTTCGTGTGCCTGTGTGCCCTTGAGTGTGTGTGCAATTGCAATTCCGCCAACCGCGTGTGCGTGTGCGTGAACACGGCGAGCCTAGAGCGAGCACTCTAGAACAATCGCGAACCGGGCGTAAAACGTTTGAAGGGCTTTGAAGGGTGCTGCAATAGAAGCTGAAAAAAAACACGAAGGTGGAAGCCGCACAGAGCACTGCCGCGTTTGTGCCGCGAGTGCGTGGTTGTATGCGTGCGAGCACGCTGCTGCCGCTGCGTTTGACATTCAAACACGAATGCGCGAAAGGTGCGTTTTTGTGCATTAATCGAAGGGAGGGAAGCGGTGAAACAGAGCGAGAGCATGAAGTGGCTGCACCATGCAGTGAAAAAAGAAAGAAACACACATACACACGAGTCCTCAACCCCCTATGCAGTGTGGAAAGTGACGACTGCAGCAACAGTTCGGTAGAGAGTTTTCAAGGTCAAAGTTAAATTTTACATCCCTGCCTTTTCGCACCCTCCCGTTTAATCGAGCGGTGGAAAATCCATGCTGCGACCGGAGAACGGTGTGTAACCGTTACAGGAAAGGACCAGGCGACAGGAGCCCCCTGTGTAGGAGGAACGGTGGAAAGGAATTCTAATTATAAGCCGAAATGGTTGACGGTGGGGTGATGCATTCTAGGGGCGATGCTCGTGATGCTTGTCAAGACCGCGGCGCTGCGATGAAGTGCGTACCCAGGGGATTGACGAGATTTTTGGACCGGGTACGAGCTGGGCTCGTGCGGCTGCCGCTGCTGCAGGGGATAAGATGCTTTTCATGCATCGCGGGGTTCGTCGAAACGATGGGCGCACGTCATACGGGGATCCATCAGACGGCGGCAGGATGTGCTGTTTCATAACAGGGCAAACCGGATTTTATCCTACGCTGCGCTAAAATGGGGGAAAAAGCGAGAAAAAGAAAGCAGACAGAAGAGCGTGAGTGGAGGTGAGATTATAATTAGCTAAGTATGGCGGATGCCATGTTGTTCGCCCCTGACGCATTCGGAAGGATGAATACGCGCTGGAAAGCGACGAGTTCTAATTAAAACTGAATCACTGAGCCACTGGGGGTGGGGTGGGAGGATTGCCACACGTCACGTCAAAAATTATCTGACCGGGGGGGTTTGAAGTTGCCCGAAAAAGGGAGGACTTTTGAGGTTAAGCGTTTGCGTTTTTGGACGTTTTAGTTTGTAGTTGAAGGGGTTGACGCATTTTTTTTCACTAAAGCAGTAGATGTAGCATCACAATTAATTGGTGCTTGCTGTTGGTTTTTCACAACAAGCGTATCCGCTCTGTTTGACAGGTGTCAAAACTATAGAAATACAAGATTTGACATAAAATTCAACAACAGCGTTGTTTAAATTTAATTAAGATTTCATTTTAAAGATTTTAATTAACATTTTTCATTGCGCTTTGCTCATTTATAGGAAATGTTGTACAACAGAATAAAGATGTTCAATTAAGAATGCAAATCTAAGTACAACTTCGTCTTAGAATCTTAGAAGCCAAATCTTAGAAGTTCTTCGTTAATCGTCCTTCCCATCGTTTGAAGTTGCTGCCATTGTTTTCATCAATATTTTTTTGTGAATAATCTTTCAAAGTTCCAATTGCAGCCCGAAATTCATTACGAACTACAGGATTTTCCACCGTCAATTTCCAATGTCTACTACATTTTTCCTTGCTAGCGAGATGTCTTTCAACAGCATTTGCATCACAAACATTTTTCAGTTCTTCCACTTGATTTTCAACACATTTCAAGCTGGATTGAGTTTGACAGTTCTTTGTGATGTGTTGCTAGAGCTGAAATTTTATTATGATACGAATAACCATTTGACAGCTGTTTAAAAACATCTTGGAGGTGGTGAATAATGATGTGCACTTTCGAAAGTGATTTGGAAACCCCTGCTATAATCCTCAAAAGCAAAGAAATGTGGGACGATGGTGACAATTGTCATAACATTGTTAAAATAATAAATTAAAGTGTTTTTTGACACATTAAAAATATGTTTGGAGGAATTGGAGGATTATTATGAATTGCTCAGAAATATGTGGAATACTGTGAAAAATCTTATCCCATAGCTTGTATCGTAATTAGGCTTCAGAGAAGAAAAAAAGAATACTAGAAATGATTTATTCGCTCTGAATTGCAAGAATCTGTTGCTAGAATCAATTTGAAACTGCATTTTCCAAAACTCATCTGCTGTCCATATCATATGTCCATTTATTCTGTCACGTTGATACATTCAGATGCAACACCTGAGTTGCATTCTAATTTGGTTCTTGACTCTATGAGAAGTTAAGACGGTTGTGAGATAATTTAAATTTCACTCCTTTTGAAATCTACATTCCTTTGAAACTTTCCAGAAAACGTAGCTCATCACAGAGAGTGAATCCTGAAACTAGATCACCTACACTAGTTTCGCTCTTCTGCTTAAGTGATGATTCCACAAGAGGCTTCCTTTCACCTTTTGAAACAGCACAACACCACCAGCATTCAGTGACATCAGGAGCTAATTATGTGATTGACTTCTGTTCGCAGGATAACCCATCCATGCTGTTAGCATTCCTTTTGCCAACGCCAACGGGCGCTGTAAGTAGCAAACATTCCTTCCTTCCCAAGAGCTTCAGAGATACCGAAAGTACTGCCAGTGTTAGTGCTGCATACACGGTGCAGTGAAGCCGGTTTTGCGACACACATAAAGTTCCGGGTGGGTGGGTCCTTGCCATCCGCTGCCTCGGCCTAACGGCCACACACTTAGGTTTAATTGGAAGGTGTCACATAAAGCCATCGGTTTAATTTAAATTCTTTCGCCAGCACTCGAGCAACGCTCAGCAGGCAACAGGGGAGCGCTACATTGTGTCGCTACCAACAGGGGAACCAAACCGGGAACGCTTACTTTGTAATGTGGGAATGGTTTTTGTCATTACATTAGAGCCGGGCCTTTCAATTCAGAGCCAAAAGGTAGCTGACGGTGCCTTGGGAACTGAGCGTACGCGTACTGTGCGACGGGTCCTTACCGTGCGCGAGTGTTGCGAGAGTGTTTTCGTTCGCTTTCTATGGCAACCATTTGAACAAATGGTGCGCGCCCGGCACACATGTTCACAATTTACATTCCCGCTTGCGTCGCTGGTTTGGCAAAGGTTTTCGGCACGTTTTTCTCCACTCCATTCGGGGCGGGAGTTTTCGATTGCGGCGATTGCGAGCGATTTGTCCCGCTGACAGTTGAAAACACTCATCATCATTAAAGTGGTCACATTTCGACGTTTGCTATCGAGAGGGGGCTTCCATCTTCTGACCCGGGCGTTCCAGCTGTCAACCAGCGGCCCCTACCCCACCTGCCAGCTACCGTTGTCCGCTAGAGTTTCATTAACAAAAACGCGACCCTGATTCACCCTTCTGCTGTGCTGACGCACTCGGATCGTTTCGAAAAATTTCAAGTTCACCCATACACCCTTGCACACAAGGGCTTGCATTTTGAAGGCCACACATCCTGTGTGTGTGTGTGTGTGTTCTGCTTCAGGATTGTTATGTGTTTTTTGGTGCTGTCTCCCCCTATGGTTTATTTTCGCATAAGTTTTAGCATATTCGACCGGACGATGCAAGCGCGGCACTCCCTACAGCCTACTGCACACACACACACACATACACGATGCACTTCCATTAAGCGCATAATTGAAAGCTATCTGAAATCTGACATTCAATACTTTTAATTACACATTCTCCGGACGTCCCTCCTGCCCATGGGCATGTGCCACCGGGTATGCAGCAACGTGTGTCTGTCCGCACGCCTTTCAGCGTCGGGATTTGGCCCGACAGGACGAAAGATCACCAACACAAGCGAGACATCGTACGCCGGTATCGGCTTTACATGGCACGCCCCACCCTACAGGATGAAATCCATTCCCGATCCTTCTGCGGCTTTTATGCTACACATACAAGTACACGCATACACGCGGAGGTGCTGGCCCTGGAACCCTTAAAAGCAACGTCGGTATCGGTAAAACAGGGTGCTGGAGGACTGCATCAGGTTCGCTCCCGTCCAACGGCTGGTCACTTTCCAGGTTGTGTCCAGGGTGTGTATCTGTGTGTGTGTTGCCAACGCGCTTCCATGTACAGGCACCATCCCAATCGCGCTATGTATAGGCTGAGCTTGATATACACAGCGACTCGGTGCGGTGTGTGATGCTGCATAGCAACAGAGCCATCGGGTTGGATCCATTTCATCAGACGCGGGCCTCGGTGTGTTGCGTCACTCGCCATCATCCCGTCCATCAGTGTCGAAAAATGTGTATGCAACCTCCACCGACCCACTCGGCCGAGGATGGTAGGCGGCGAGACGACCGGCACAAGAAGTAGTTAACACACACTGCAAAAAGTACTATTACACACTCCCTGCTTCAAATGCTGGCTGCTTGAGGGAAGAAGGGGGGGAACGGTGGTGGAGAATTTTTTGGGTATGTGGTTTTGCTTTTACTTGGTACAGAATTACATGACGGTACAGTGTTTTTAACCAGAATGGATGAAGCTCGCGTTGGGGCTGGAAGTGAGGACAAATTTGAAAGTGAAACCATAATGTGTGACTGAATGGAGGAACTTTGGGTTTTTTTGTTCACTCACTAGATGGAAACAACAAGAACTTTTATAAAAATATACCAAAGTAATTTAAGAAATACTTTTCGTAAATTTCGAATTGGTAAAGAAATAAAGAAGTAAGAATAAAAAAAAAAGGTAAAAAAGAAGAGCAAATATCTCACTGAACAAAAGTGATAAAGTGGTAAACTAGCACGAATTGATAAAAAGAAAGTATTTTTAGCATAAAAATACTGCAGTACAAGAATAACAATAGAAATACTACTCTATAATTGAAAGAAACATAGCCAAATCATCAAACTGTAAAGAAATAAGAATGAAAAAAGTAAAACGAAGAGCAAACATCCCACTAAACAGAAGTGATACATGATCATCAAATGAATAATTTGAGGAAAAACGAAAAAAAATCATTTTTCGTATCATTATTGAAAAAGAAACAGAGAAAAATAGTACAGTTTCATGTACTATTTTACATGAAACATGTTAAAAGTAAGCAAATCCTTTGAGATGGTATAATAGAAAAATTGTTTCAAAACGCTGTTAAAATTATGATGATGAATACTTTTAAGCTGATGAAATGGGAATTGTGTGAATTAAAGGCTAATTTAACCAAAACTGTCATTCTTATTGTTAAAACATGCTTTACAGCATATCTGTTATATAGATCGTACTAAGAAAGAAAACAAAGTGAAAAAAAAACAAAAATGAAAAAGGAAACAATAAAAAGCTAAAAACAAAAACAAAAAGCAAAAAGCAAAAACAAAAAGCAAAAAGCAAAAACAAAAAAAAATAAAGGAGGAAAAAAGCAAAAAATAAAGAGGAAAATAAAAGAGAAAAAAAGAAGGAAAAAAACAAAAATAGTTAAAAGCAAATAAGAAAAACTGAACTGAAAAACTGAATAAAATAAGTATATGTGTTGGATGTTTGATGTTAACTTGTATTTTGATTATAATTAACAACAATAATATCTTGTAATTTATAGCTATGTTTAATTATTCAAAAATACAGTTTGCAGTTACAATAAATACAATGTGTTGCTTATATTTTGAACGAACTTAAGACTTTTGTAAAAAATTACATCCTGTTAAAAGGAATTAAATCCTTGCAGTAAACCATTGTGCAGTGCAGGCATTTCCAAAGAAGTGATAGACGTTATGCAATGGGAGAAAAAAAAACAATATGCGAATGCCAAAACTCTTGCTCGCCTTCACACTCCTTATCCCTCGCAGTGGTGGAGCCTGTCCGTCAGCGATGCCTGCCGTCCTGTCGCGGCTAGTGTCCTGTCCAGCAAAGCCGTCCGCTCTTCTGGTAGGTTTATAAAACCGAATGACTCGCTGGAGGAGATGGCGGTGTGGTGGCACAAAACTGGCAGCCACCAAAAAAGAGGAAAAATGCAAAACACATCTCCCCTCCCCCCCTATACCAGCGGCGACACATGATGTATGATTTTGATCCTTCGCCGTCCGCTGAATCGGCCCCTCGACGATGAGATATGCTCATTTTCATCAAAAACCATCACGTATGTGTGTTGTGTACGTACTCTCTTACACACGGTTGACTCTGCAAACATAGTACCAGAGATTTGTTGATGTGTGTGTGTTTGTGTGTGTGTGTGTGTTTACCAGATAGACGGATAAATTCTTTTTTTTTTGTTCGTATGCATGCTCCAACCAAAAAAACTGCCAGGCTGCTGCTGTATGTGCATTAAGCCTCCAATATGTACTGCCGTCGGAGGGGTAGTTGTTCGCCTGCCAAGTGAAGAGGGCGAACACGCGAAGGCACTGGAGATGTTTTCATTACAACAGCGACACCTTTAGCGCGTGTGTGTGTGTATGTTGCTAGCCGTGTGCTTTCGCCGTTTTGCTTGCACGACGCGAGATCACTTTGGTTATAATTCTCGGCATCGTTTTCCATCGTTCATCGTTTGCATCCCATCCCATCCCTAGCGCAGCACTCTCCCGCACGACGTGGTGCACACCTCCATCGCTCTAGTGCTGTGCACTAGAGGTGTGTCTAACAAACGCCTGCTGCCCTTTCGAGCACAGCAGCATCGCCCGAGCGAGTGGTACGGTTAGCAACAGCAAGCAGGGCCCAAGCCAGCAGGCGGATCAGGTTCAGCTTCTTGTAGGCGAGGCTTTGCTTTCTCGCTGTGCAGGGCATGAAAAGAAACTACGACGAGGAGCTGGGGTTTGCTGGTGGGGAGCACCACGGCGGAAGAGCGAAAAAGAAACCTTTTCATGGTCTCGCATAGTCCAAGGCTTCCACTACACCAAACAGCTCTCGTTCTCTCTCTCTCTGCGTCCAGGATGCTAAGGTTTTAAAGACCCTTTTTGGTTCCTTTGGATCTTTCAGTGGGATAGGAAATTGACCTGAGCGAACGAGAGAGAGAGAGAGAGCGAGATGGCGAGAACCTGTCAGTCGGAAAGACACCGAGATCTTATTCACTTCATGGCTTGGTGCCCGGGTAAAACGAAACTTGTGAGGGCGCACAGGAAGATGATGGGGGGAGAGTCATCGTTTGTGCATAGAGCCAGGACAGGACAGTTTTCAAAATGACACGATGATACGAACGCTGATGGTGGAGCGTGGAAGGCGTGGAGCTCGAGGAAGATATGAATAGAATATGTCAGGCATGATGTGGAATATAATAGATTTATGTAGACACTTTGTCTAGTCATGTCGAGTCGAGATATCAAGTGCAACAATGGAGAGCCGACGGGAGCTCAGGTTTTAGCCGTGACGCGAGAGACCCTTCTTCTCGCTTCTCCACCCGTCCATGTGTGTGTGTTTTATAAGGTGGAAAAATAGTTTCCACCCGACCAGTGTGCTGAGGAGCTCCGAGGGAGCTTGGAGATGTACAACGGAATAGCGAATACGATACATGTGTGTAGGAGCACGCACCGATGAGCTTATTATTTAATGCTCTCGACTGCTCCGTCGGAAAGGTGTGCATCGCGCCGGTTTCGATCGAACCAGAAACCCAACCCAGCAAACATCCGCCGTCCACTGGGACGGCGGCCAGACCCTGGTGTGGTGATGTTTATCAACTGCAGTTTTCGACCGCTGTTACATAATCTTGCTTATCAGCTTATCGGGATGGGACGATGTGAGTGTGACTCCTCCTCCTCTACCAGCGTTGTACCCGGGTGCACCAGGGGTGGAGATAGATGAGCTGCCCGCTGCCGAACCGAACGAGGGTGATGATTTATGCACTATCGTGCACTAACGAAGCGGTAAGTGCATACGACTGCTGCACGGCGCCGTACGGCAAGACCGACCGGCCGACCGTTTGTTGCGCGTCGTCATATTTTGCTGTGCAACATTTATGAGCTAAACGAGTCGTCAATATTTTGCCATGTGCCATGTCTTGGTTTAGAACCGTTTGCCGCTTGGGTTTTCTGACCACCCCCCCCCCCTTCCCAAAGGACAATCGGATCTTCTCCTTACACTTTATAAACTGGGAAATTATTTTCTGCCAGCCACATTGAAACCAGTGAAAGAGAGAGATAGAGAGTGAGATAAAGAGAGGCAAACACACTCCATCATTATAGTTGTTGAACGGTACTGCGGCGGAAATTAATGATAATGAGAGCTATTACTAAATGTCACCCTAATTGACAGTTTAGTTTTGTTGACATTAAACTGCAAAGCGATGTCCCATCATGTCATGTTGGCACATCGTGGTGCCTGCGTTTTGCAACGATAACTGTTACTTTGCACTTACCACGGCACTTCATATTTGATGGTTGGCTAAGGAGAATGATAATGGAGTTGAAGTGCAAAGGCGAAAATAGTGCGTTTACATCGCTGCATACAATTCTTCAACCGACACAACATTCTTAGTAGATGCAGAGTGCTCTATTACGCTTCGTAATTGGCATAGCTTTTCCACAGGGTTTGATGGATATTATTAAATTATCTTTTTTTCTTATTTGATTTAAAAATCGTAGGCGTTGTTGTGATCAGTCATATGTATCTAATGAACTTGAATGACTGTGAATTACTGGCTTCATATTAGGACAATAAGCACTGTTTATCAGCGGCTTTATAAAGTGGGTCTTAACCTAAGGAAATTGATTGAAATTGGAAGTTTTTTTATGTTGCTTTGGTTGACATTTACATTACTTAAAAATAGATTCCTAGATAGTACATGAGAAACTTAATTTGAATACAAATTATAAAGGATCTTTCATTTTGAACAAATACCATTGATATGGTTGAGTTGATATGTTATAAATTCAATGTTGTATGTCAACTTTTGTAAATCAAATAAGAACTTATGTAAAAACTACAGCATTACATGAGTGCAAGAGATGAGTCCCGTGGAGGACTGACTTGTACCTCGGAATCATGCTCCGTATTTCATCTCCTTCTTTTTGTATTATTAAATCTCATTTTGTATTCTTCAACTCCGGGAAGCACCCGTTATCTCATGCGAATGAATTTGACATAACATAAGAGAGCAAGCCTCGACGTTTCCTCGTCAATCCATCCGATCATAAGCTTGTGTGATTTGAAATATGCCACGAGAAGCTCCAGGGTAGAAAAACCCGGCACAAAATTGAGCACCGGATTTAAGACGCGATGGTCCCGCACGCTAAATAATGCACGTTTTCCCTGCGTACGTGTCAACGTAAGCCGGGCAAGATAATTGTTGCTTAATAATTGATGCAAAACTCACCGTTTTCCGAATGGCAGCTTCCTCAACGTTGATTAACGTTGAAGATAAGGCGTTCTTCTGTATTGGCGGTGTGAAGGCTGGCAGCGACTTAAGCAGCACACCGCCACCGAGCAAGTGACAAATCGCCGCACGAAAAGCGTAGACACTATTCGCACTCATTCTTAAGCATTTTTGGTTGAGTGATCGAGGATAGATATAAAAAACCCGTTTCGATGCAAAAAAAAAAACCCTCCACAGAGAGCTAAAATTAAAAACCAGCAAATGTTGCAAAAGATTTCAAGAGGATGCCCACTCCACTGTAAGGGCTCTTCGGATTTTGTTCGCAAAAAACGGAAAGGGATCAAGACGGCCGGGTTTGTATGGCGTGGTGAAACTAGAAAGAATCCCCATGCCATACGGCTATCCCTCAAACACATACACCTTCTGTCATCGTACGGTGGTAGTAATATTATACAAGACTGTTTTTCATGCCCCCATGTTACTCCTTTTTTTTCATGTGAACCAACACTGTTCGCTGCAACATTTAGTTTCTTGCTTGTTGTTTCTGTGCGACCGGCTTTGCTGGAGGAGCCGGTACTTGAGTATTGCTCCAGCCGGGAAAAGGGTCTCCAGAATCTTGCAGAAAGCTTTCCATTTCTATTTCACATAATGGTCCATTTTCTATTTCACACTACAGTCAGTATTTCAAGGTTCTATTCTCCACCCGACTGTCAGCCCAAACACTCACACCACCGCTCTGGTTTCGTCTTTTGAGAAGGAAGGAACCCTTGCGGCTGCTGCTGCTGCATGGCTTTTCTGTGTTCAGGAAGCAAACACACAGGGAAGTAATGGATTTTTCATTCATCAAGTAAACGTAAGCCGCCTGTTTGGGGTGTACTCCCGCCTACTACCCGGCTGTATTTAAGGTGAAATAAATAATAGCAACAGCAAGCCATTGAAGCGGGAAGCGAGAAGGGCCAAACAGCGCACTCACTCCACCAACCAAACCCTGGTGAGGGCTTCAATCATTTCGGATTGAAATATTTGACAGCCTTCCGTCGCGCGCGCGATATGTCTCCGCGCGATGTGCGATGAGGAAATGATGGATTGTTTCTGTGCGCCTCCTAACCTTCCTGCTGTGTTTTGGTGTTTTTGTGTATTTTCCTCTTCTTTTTTTTTAAACCACGGAATTGGATTTTTCCTGTAACGCACTGGAAGCCACAAAATCCCGGAATGAAAAATGATCTGCGCCAAGGGTGTGCCTGGTTGGGGCATTGTTGTCTTTAAAGAGCGGGGTGAAGGTGTTAAAACTTGTCTGCTGTCTATCCCGCACTGAGAATCGGTGTGCTTTGCGATAGCTTAAAGGAAATTTAATTTTTGTCGGCTGTATGAGGCAACATGTCAGCTTTGCCCGTTGCCGCCAAACCCACCGAGTGTGTATGTGTCGTACACATTTTAAAAGTCGTTTCTGTGCCAGTTGGCGTCCAACGATTTTCGAGGAAAACTCACATAAGCAGATAAGCGATGATCTAATACGTTTGCAATAAGCTGCGTCCGCTCTCCAAGGCTTTTCTTTCCGCTGGCAATCAGCGTTGTTTGCAAATCGGTTTTATATTCCTTCATGTTCATGCGCGCGTGTGTGTGTGTGTGTGTATTGCGTGCGTCTCAATTTCCTCTTCAATGTCCCCTGTATGTGTGCCAAAAAAGCAACCAAAAAAAAAACGAGTTAGATGATGTGAAAGAATAGCCCTGGCTTGCACGAGCGATGAAGATTAGACTCGACCGACCGACCACCCCTGTGAAGGGGAAACGTTTTCGGCCCAAAATTGAGCGATTGTGACACACGCGCGAAAGAGTCTGTCATGGAAATATATGCAATCCATCGTTCGGATGGGGGCTTTTTATTCGGTAACGAGAGAAGAGAGTACAAAAAAAAAAAAAAAACACGAAGCGACACGAGAAAGATTGAAAAGCGTTTTTCCCCCGTATGCTCGTCCCAGTGCTGATTGTCAAATTTTGATAGCGCACTGCTTCGTGCGGGGTAAGCAAAGATAGAGCGAGAGAGAGAAAGAGAGGAAAAAAAATCACATGTCCTTGTGCCCTTCACGTGATAAGCGGAAAAACAGGGATCCTCGCGACGGGTAATGGTAATCGATTCTGCTTATTCAATGCGGGATGGGTTTTCGTGTTTTTTTTTGTACCAGTTTTTGCCTAAGGATGATGCTCACAGCACACACCGCCATCAGCTGTTCATAAGACGGGGGATAGATTCGAGTGCAAATGGAGGCGTTTCTCGTTAGGAGAGTTTTATTTTGGGAAAATGGTGGAAAGAGAGACGATGTGTTTGGAGGAAGGATTGGGATTGGGAAATTTACGAAAATTGTGACGGGAGATGTTTTGTTTTTCCCATCTGAGAAGCAATTTGGTGTTATCCCTTTCAAAATTTTCGTTGCTATTTCTATTTTAATATAAAAAAATTCACCAATTCTTCGAACACAACAGTTAAATTGGTTTGTTTATACTTTCACTTCCGTTTCCGCACTGGAACTTTTTAATATTTGTGATTGTAACCACTATTTTTGTCCGGAGTCGGAAACGAAGTGAGAGTTGGAGTAATCCGCAGTTGGAGTCATATGGAGTCGGAGTCATCCTCAGTTGAAGTAATCTTCAGTCGGAGTCGTCCAAAGTCAAATAATCAGAATCAGAATGAAAAAAAAAAAAAACTAAAACACCTAACACTGACCCAATCTGGGTGACTCCGATTTCATATTTATTCTGATTTCTACTCGACTTCTTCTCAGACTCTGACTGAGGATGATCCGACTCCGGACGACCCGGAATTAATATGACTTCCACTGCGGATGACTCAAAGTCCGGATGATAGCGAATGAATTCGGACGAATCTGATATTTGTTGCATATTTTCACGTTCAGAAAAAATCTTACTAGAAAAGTTGAAGCTTTTTGCATTTCTCAGATCGGTTTTTGGTTGTGCATGAAGTGTTGACATCATTTCAGCTGGAATATATCATACAGCAAATGAAAATATGGCCTAATTGACTCGTATGCTCATTGTTTTCTACAAACTTAGGTCCAAAAGATAGGAAGTTTTAGGAAAGGCCGTTGAGGCATCAGTGATGGCTAAAATAGGCGAAAGAGCGAAGCTGGTTCCGGGCTATACAAAACATTTTTGGAGCCAGCCTCCAGTTCATAGGTGCAATTAAATCCGACCGAAATCGTCCGGAATTGTCGATTTGTATGTTCAATTGGTGCGTTTAGAATCCAAACGACGATTTGAACAAGAAAGATTTTTCGAGAGCTCCTCAGAGAGAATTCAACTATCAAATGATTAGCGAATCCATTCCACTGGAGTCGGCACCAAACTAACTCTAGCCAGATTCGGATCAGACCCGTTCACATGCTGGTTAAATTCTTATCCATTTCATGTAGCAAATGTAACTGGACCTATTTAACCGAAAGACCTTGTATTTGGAATTAATTTTTCACTTACTTTCTCCAGATCAAATTTCCTCAAATTTGGCTAAAACGGCAAGGGACATTGGTTCTTCCTAAGGAAGGAAGGATTGGAAGGATTTCAGCTCCATTAACACTGTGCGTTTTACACTAGGCTTCCCCAACCCTAACCTAAAGAGCCAGCCGGGGCACGAAAATATGAAGGTAATTAAAATATTTTTCCCAGTTTTCCCGTCAAGCAAGGAAGTCATCATTAAAATGCCAGAACGTACGCTCGGTATGTTAAGAATTGAATGAGCACACGCTCGCACTCACATATACACCATCATAAGCACTCACGAATAAAGAACTCCCGGGTGAGAAGATTAATGTTGTTTCGATGGATTTATTTGGAGTAAACTAGTGACACTCGGCGCTTAATACGTGCGATCGTTAAAAACCGCCAGCCCGATTCACCCAGCCGCACCCTCGCCCTACGTTTGGTTCATTTCCACAGTTTGTTTGATTTATAACGTCATTCTCTTTACCGTTTTCCCCCCCTCGGCCAGCCTTCCTGCGCCAGCCAGCCAGGACGAGGGCAAGTAATGTGAGATTGTGAATTTTCTTCGTCCCCCCCTCGCTCCCTTTTCAAAATCGGTATGACATATTCGGAGCGATTCCGTGCACCTGTTCCTGTCGTCATAAACCCGGCAGAGGGCGCCGCTGTTCGCTCTTCTCTTGGATGCGTGTATTTTAGTTCCTTCTGGTGCACGCGCACGCCTGTCGGCTTTTTCGGTGAATAATGAAGTTGCTATGTGTGTGTTTGTGTGTCAAGCGATGGAAAAGCTGGGAAAGCGTAAAGAAGCAAACTCCGAAAGCGATAGAGAAGTACCAGGCGTACGAAAATGGCGTACAAATTGAATTTATTATCTCATTTTTCATTTTTGAATTATGAAAAGCTGTTTTCTTCAACGTCGCTGCTGCTGCTGCTGCTGCTGGTATTGCTCTCTGTTGTGTTGGTCGTTCCACATGGTGACGGCGAGTGACACCAAGTGAACGGGACTGCCTTTGAGGCGAACCAGACCTGTCAGAACGATGGCATGGTGTACGGGACGATTCCATTGGAGGAACAAAACCATGCTGGGTAGTGAAAGGACGCGCACTCAGCGCTGTAACTTGGTGTACTGTTTTGTCGCCGTAACTTCAAGGCTCACAGCTCAGCGTCGGGGCAGCAAAACTTCATCCGAAAAGACCCTTTCGATCGATTCTATGCTCTGTGTCGCAGGGGAGGGGAAGAAAGAAACCTTCTAACCACCGAAACAGATGAGCGAATTCTCACATTATGACCGTGACATTAAAATTTATTTTCCCCCTTTTTCGGACCTCGTATACTACACCCGCAACAACCCGGCTACTCCCAATCACCCGCCAGTGTTCGAACTATCGAAGTTGGCAGTGTTTTTACTGTGCCGTGCCTAGTTTCCAAGAATCCAAGGTTTTGGGTTAGGGAAAAATGGTCGCAACGGTTCTTTCTTTAGTGGAAAAGTTTTTCCGCGTCGTTCGCTTGGGAGGGAAAACTTTCTCCAGCAATGAGCTCGTTGTGCTCGGACCCGTCCACAGCCGCCGTCCTCTCGCTCGGCTTTGACCTTTGACCTGGCACTGCAGCCAGCAAACGGGGAGCAAGCTGAAAACAACTTTGCAATCGGAAAATATTTCACAGCTGACTTCTTTCCACCATTAGGACGTAAAAGAGAGAAAAGAAAAAAAAAACCGGAGGATATTGCTCGTTATTGTCTACACAGGGGAAATGGAACGCCAACGAACGCTTTAAAGAATGAATAAAGAAGGAGGATATAAAATTTGCGTGCCAAAGAGAAATTGTGCCCTGAAAGCTAAAGCACAGCCACTAAAACCGTATATACTGGTCGTTGATGTAACAAAGTTTCTTCATGTTGTTCACTTCTGTGTGTGTGTGCGTCTGTGGGTAAAGATATAACCAAAAATTACTGCTTGATGACATACGTCACGGCAACTCAGGGGAACTGCTGCAATCTGACCAAGCCAACGACCGTAACCAAAACCCAAAACGAAATACCATTTCTTTCGGCTGCTTACAACTCTGAACGGGTTTGGTGCTTACTCCTTTGTGTGTACTAGTGGTGTGAGCTCGGAATCGGACCTACCCGATTCCGATTCCGTGTTCGGAATCAATTCCGGAGACGATTCCGAAGCCGACTGTGGAGTTGCCTTCGGAGTCGATTTCCGAGTCAACTCTGAATCTGGAGTTGGATTCGGAATTGGAGTCGGCTTCTGAATTGGAATTGACCTGGGAATGGCAGTTTGCTCCGGATACGTAATCAGAGTTGACTGCAGAATTGGAATTAGCTCCGGAATGAGAATCAGAATTGAATTAAGAAGTTTGAGAAGCAATATCAGTAGGGAAATCTCCATGAGAAGTGATCGTTAACAAGTGAATTTGGATTCTTTGTGGCTTTCAATACGCAGTATTATTGGACCCATTGTACAGGGATGGTTGGGAATATTCTTTATGGGTTTAAGCCTCATATGGAACATCCTCCCGTAGCAAGGACTGATTATCTGGCTGCGTGGTACTGAATAAAGTCTTGAAAGCCTGTACAGGCTGGCATGTCCCCATAGGACGTTTATGCCAAGTCGAAGAAGAATGAACCCTAACGCCTATTCTTACGGAGATACCTAAACTGACTCCAATTTCGATACCGATTCTGATTTTGGAGCAAAATTCGACTCCGGACCTAATTCTCCCGAACTCCAGAACCGATTCCGATTCCCGAACCGAATTTGATTCTGGAGCCGTTTACGGAGCTGATTTCGTTCCATTCTGGACCTACTATGCGGATTCCGACGAAAACTTCATTTTCCCCATCACTGAGCAGTATAAGTGGAGACGCTTCCATTTTCTGCAAACACGTCCCATCCTCTAGACGAGTGGCTTGTGTTTTCAGTTCGTATCGGAAATTGAACTTTCGTTCATTAATCTTCCGTTTCTTATGTTGCCAAAAAAAAAAAACCCGGAGAAAAAGAAATGAACACGATGGACGACATGAAAACCTTATTTCCGATAGCAGATTCAAACCACTCACAGCTGTTTGTGGTACCAAGAGCTCCTGCAATCACACACACACTCTCTCGAAACACACAGTTAATTTAGTATGGTGCCAAATCTTGTTTGCCCCTTTTTTTTCTTTCCTGCATCTCTCTGCGTATGTGGTGCGCCTGGTCATCAAAACATTTATTTTAGCAAACGATCAGCTGTCAAAGCGGCGCAGCGCCCCGTGCTACACATCTGTCAATTTCTCAGAGCAAACAATTAAAACCTTTCGGACATGCCAATCCTCCACACCCTGCCTTCCTGTGTAATGAGAGCGAGAGTGAGTGGGCAGGTTTTCGGGCCCACGGGAAAAGGTGCCGCACAGTATGTGTGCGTGCCTGCGTACCGTGCGCTCGTGTCATCGTGAAGGCAAATGATCAGCCTGGTCCCGGTGCTCACCCGGGGAGTTCCGAGGTTTTTCTCTAGTTGTGTGCCTGGCATCATTTTTCATCGCCAGGATACGGCCATCGGACGTCCAGTGCCGGGCGCAGAATCATTAGACGACTACTCCATCAATCCTCCGATCTGGCGAACGAATCACTCGTTGCACTCGTTACACACCGCTGGGCAAGAAAACATGCACACACACACACACACACGCACACCCGGAGAAGCCCCGAAGACAATCTGAAACCGTTCAATCCTTCCACAGCCAGCACAAACGCTATAATTAATGACTTTTTCTATCAAATCCAATTCCAAGGCAACGCGTGCATCCTGCCGTCCTTAAAGAGGGCTCGCGAGTGCACGGGAAGGAGACGGAAGGGGGGAAAAACGGAAAGGAAAAGAGGAAAAACTTACGAAAGTCTGTAGTGTGTTGTCGTAAGGATCATCAATTCGTTGCTTTCTCTGCCGCCTGGAACGCAGCAGCATTTCCTGCAGCTCTTGGGGTTAAGAAAAGTAGCTTGCCATTTTCGGTGGGTCGAAAGACGCTGGGATTGCCGTTTTCAGACTGGCAGACACAAGTATAAAGACGTCGTCTTCACTCGGGAAGAACTCAAACAGAGGTTTCCTTCCTTTGCTCAAAAGAGAAAGAAAAGTAAGAGAAAAAAAAAACATGCCATTTCCAAAAAGTACGCGAAGTTGTTCATGATGTTTGCTAAGCAAACTAATAACTAACTCGCACTATTCAGGCACATACTGACACACAGACATAAACACACCCATAGAGTATTTAAGAGTTTGATGTATGGGATCTTGCTGCAGATGATGAAGATGGTCCCTGGCAAGTGATTGAAGCTAGAGACAGGCAAACTTTCATCAAATTTTAACATCCCACATTTGTTTGAATAAAGTGTGCACGTGAGCCGAAGGGATGCAATGAACTCGCACGGTTGGAATGGAATAGGCGAAGCCCGAAGTTTTAGTTTCTTCAAGTAAACATGCCATTAAATTACTGTCTTTTGTTAACATATATGCGCTCTTGCACTGTTTAATTGGTGATCTTCTGAGGATGAGTGTTGATTCAGTTTTGACTATGTTCTAATTAAATGCTTTTGTAAATATTGGCACATGAATGCTGTGAAGCTTTTGAATTTTCCCTGCTGTTGGTATAGTTTCTGCTTTTTTCTTATTATGTGACACTTTTTTTTATTGTTTTATTTATCACGATCGATTTTTTAAAACAATTTTTGTCTTTTGTCTTACAGTTCAATTGTTTGTTTTAGTGTTTTCTTTTTCTGACTTTCTCTCTTTCTCTGTTTCCTTGCTTTTTTGCATGGTTCAATTATTTGATTGAAGGTGTTTCCTTTTTGTTTCGCTCTCTCTTTCTTTCATCCCTCACTTCTAAGTTTTTTTTTAATTTCATGTGACATAAACTTGTTATCATTTTTTCAAATCATATTGCAGTTCCGTTCATTCCAAGTTTATTTATTTATTTTTGCAGTATTTAAGGATTTTTATTTTTTATTTAGTGTTAGCAATTATGTTATTTGCTTGTAAATAATCGTAATAGTTGCATTCATTTCGTAATATTGTTGCTTTATTGTGTTCTTTACTTCATTTCTACGTTTGTTATCTTATTACTATTTTTTCGTTTTATTTCTATGACATTTTCATACATTTTTTTTTTTGTTTATTATTTTAATGTTATAATGTGAATTAAAGTTTTTTTTTAAATCTATTTTGCTGTGTTTTTTGTATTCTATGTTAAATCATATTAAAACAGTTGTTTTTTAGGATATTTTTATCTTTTTTTCAGTTTTTACTCTATATGTTATGTTGATTTGATACTTATTATAGAGGAAAATCTTTTACTTTTTGTTGTAATGCGTTGTATATTTAGCTTAATTGCTCCACACACCGTGCAAAGATAGTGCGAAACATACATTTAACTTTTTCCACTGCTAGTCCCGTATCATACTCATCTCCGAGCGGCGGAAGTGTAACTCATACATCCTTAAAACACACTCCTCATCCTGTGATGAACGTCACAGCATCCGGGCGCTGCAATTAAAACTCGCTCCTATCATTTTTGCCTCCCCCAGTGCATCAATTCCGCCCCAAAAGCTGTGTCCCCACTAGCCTGCTACGAAAATAAAAGACAACCGGCGTATGAAACCATGCCCCATGTGAGAGTTTTGTCGTTTACCGAGCACGATCTTTTGCCGCCTAATACCTCCCCCGAGCACATGCTTTCCCGGCAGACAGGCTAATAAAAGTCAGCTACTGTTTCTCCGGTGCGTCCCGGGTTGAGTCATGTGATCGGCGTGATTCAGCCTCCTTACAGAGGGACCCCCCCCTACCCACCCCGCAAGCCACAATCTAACCTCGTTGTATGTTAGCAGCATCTTTGAACCAGAACCGGTAGCTAGTTGGTACGGATTTGAAGCAGTAGTTTGCAAATAGCACCTACAACCGGGCTGGTGCCCTCGGGGTTTCGCTCAGTGGTGCTGTAAAAAGTGACGGCCAGCCCAGCGTTGAACACGATCACGATCGCCGCCGTCCGAATCACGTGCGATCAGCCATTTCGTAAAAAAAAAGAGCGATCACCCACTCCACGCATTACGCCCTCCACAGTAACACTGTCTTTCCCTTCCAGACTATCTACCAATAAACATCTAGCAGGCAGTTACTGAAAGGAAAACGAAGCCAAAGGAATAGAGGAAAGATCTGAAAGACGTGTACGTGTGTGTAAAGCGTGTGGAAAACGCAAGAATATAGCAGCTCGAGCGATCCGGCGTTCGATGCGAGTTCCGGGGGCACAATTAAATCAGCTGATTTATGTTTTGAAATTAGTTTTCGTACTCGTAGATTTCCTGGTCTTTTCCTTTTTTTCTTTTTATGTGTGTGAGTTTGCCCTTCCATTCGCGATGCTGTGGTCTATTTTTTTTTTCGTTGTCTTCTGCTTCACCCGTACCTGAAGAAGAAAAAAACCGGTTAAAAGTGTTGTGTATACCATGAGTGTTGTTTTTTGTTTCTTCTGTCAGACCCGCAGGGTCTCTCTAATGTTAGTTAGCATGTGTTGCTGTTGTTGCTGGCTTTCATTCCTTCCATCCACACTCGCCCATCCGAAAGGGAGGCCGGCCCTTGCTCGCGTTCGTGGTGCTGGCTTCTGTTTATCGTTTACTTCTCCCCGTACTCTTTGGGCTTTCTGTTTCCATCAGGCGGCCCCATATCGATGGCAGTGTAGTGGAGAGGAGCAGCAGTGCCTGATGTATGTTATTGTCGTTTTGTGTTTTGCCCTGATGCTGGAAGCGCTGATCGCGCCCTGCCCCCTAGCGGCACCCGCTGCCCTGCTGCCCCGTAGATCGTGCGCTGTCATAGTGCGGTTGCCGTAGCGCGAAGAAACCCTTTCCGTGGCGTGTTCCGTGATGGTGGCAGTAGGCAAAAGCCATTTTCGCCCCTTCGCCCATCGCCCTGGAGAAGGAAGCCTGAAGAAGGAGGTTGTGTGTGTGTTGCTTTTTTGTGTTCCTTCTCGCCTCTAATTTATGTTATGCCTCGATCACGTTTACGACTTTTTATTATTCGTTTTATACCTGCGCGACGGTGGACGGTTTTGGTTGCGAACGCGAGTGCCCCGCATCGGTCCGAACCGATCTGTGTGGCAAGTGCTGGGCGGGGTGGTAGGTGGTTGGAGGTAGTTTTCAGAGGAGGTTAAGGTGACCTGGAAAAGTTGGCAGCAGCAGCAGCAGCAGCACCTCGTTCGTAAATTGGTTACGAGATATGTATCTTCACGTTCACGAGAACTTCCCCAGCGGTGCCTGCCGGGCCCGGAGGAGTCGGCGTAGAAATTAGTTTCCTTCGAAAAGACACCCAATCCGAGGTCCGAAACCTGAAACCACTGCTGCTGCTGCTGCTGGATCTTTACTGGGCGTCGCACGATTAAAATGAGACGCAATTTCTTGATCATTGCTATGGTCTGGGTGTTTGTTTGTTGCGTTTTTTTTTTGTTTTTGCTCTCACGCCTGAACTCGGAGGCTAATATTCTAGCTAGACATCAGCCGACGTGTAACGCAGGATGCGCTGTTTGTTCGAAAGTGAAGCGATAAGACACCTTTCATCGAACCATAAACCATCTAACCAGTTTCTTGCATTGACCCTGAACGACATCCCTTGATTTGAACCTTTACCACCACGTGTGTGTGTGTTTACTGATACCGAATTCGCCGAAAGTGTACGTCCTTGGAGCGTAGCGGCGGAGGGACTGCCCGCTGATAAGGAAAACATCAAACAAACAAACAAACAAACTTTGTCCAACGCTTGATGTGGGCCCACCGGCCGGCTTGCGTGTAGATTTGTTTGCTTATTTTTAGACCACTGTTTCGGTGCTTGCTGCAAAGCAAGATGTTTTTGGGTACGAGCCCGCACGGCGTAGCAGATAAGACGAGTAGCGCGTACTCCAAACGCCTTCCCAAACGCCCATTAACAGAGGGCCGTGTGTCACTATCACTGGTTCTGTCTGCCTTCGCGTTCGCGCCGATAAAGGTGGATTTTGTTGGACGAAGAAAGCAAGCCTGCAAGTGTTTCCGAAGTGCTTCAGCTTAATCTCGTCGCTCACGTGTGTGTATTGCTTCTGCTCTGTTTTTTTCCGCTCAGGAAGCGCAAACCCACCAGAGTGTCCCAAACACACGACGGTACCGAGCGCTCGCGTACATTGTTTGTTGCGTTTTCAACACAGGAAATGATTATTGAACGATTACCGTACGGTACATATGTGCATTTGAATCTGCTCGCTGGATTTTTTCTGCAGGCTCATTCTTCACCGAAATTTCGTTGTTTTCGCTCTGTCCAGATTTTATTTCAAAACGAGACCAGGAACGTGCAGAGCAGTGGTTTCTTATCATCGCTGCTAAAATTGCACGGTGTTTTTGTTAATGATGCAGGAAGTAAACAAAAGGTTATCGGGCAATAAAGCTGGCAAAAGCACAAACAGCGTTTACGGTGTGCGATGTTTTTTGCGTACTTTTGATTAAATGTGGATGTTGTGATTGTCTTTATATCATGTGCTCGTTTGTTTTTTTTTTCTGTTTATTCTCGCATCCAGGAAGCTATAAAAATGAATTGAATGTTTTGTCGGAAGATGAAGTAAGGGAGAGAATAAAGAGGAGTAGAACATCAAAAACTCTTCAGGCATTGGATTTGATTAAGACTTTTGAGTTATTTTGAGTTATTTTACATCGCATAACCTGGTTAGAATATTGGTCAGCATTTAGAGTCGACAAGGTTATCTATTGTTCAAATGGAATAGCAATACATTCGTGTGATTCTTTCTGTTGGATACCCTGTTCGTGTTGTATGAAGACGGATCTTTAGCTATAAGTAATATCCCGCGTATAGTGACTCGCTGATACCTGCGCTAGAGATATTCAGCTTCAAAGTTATTTCAAGATTTAGCCCGATCGTTTCAGTCTTGCTGTGATTTACATTTCGATTAATCAGATAGGCAACGTATATTTCTTACCATTCTACGAGATCAACGTTAAAACGCTTTTTCATTATCTTTTCCTTCAACACGTACCAGAAAGGTCACTACCAATAGAGTTTTAGATATGCGATGTACGGATCGTTTCGTTTGTTCGCAGCGAGGCTCAAGCCTCAAAGGACCTGGCTTCTTTATGTTTTGTAACCTCCGCAACACACAATAATAAATATCTTATCTTATTGCCGGTCACCTTTCCTTGTCGCAGCAGAGTGAATGGTTTTTGTTTCGTGGTGAAGGTTTTGAAACGTTCCTACTTAGTAGAAATTCCCAACATACAGAATTTTGTTATTTTTTGAATCTTCAAATTTTAGATTTGTTTTATGGAAATTGTATAAATAGCAAAATGATTCAAACCAGATTTTAGTAAACGCACCTCGTTTAACCGTAATCGATACGTTTACTTCGTAAAATCACGTTCCGAAGGAACAGAAATAGAATTTACAATATTTCACACAAAAAATGGGAAAAAAACCATATGACTAATTCCAGATGATCTCCAGATATTCTCCTAAGCTACCAACAATAAAAGAATGAGATACTACATTTTCATCACTTCACACTGAACAAGATTTATTTATTAATCTGTAATATTTCCTTTTAAATCTAAATTATCTATCTTCCTTTAGCGCTGAACTTACTCTTTTTAGCTATATGTGAATTTTGTTTCGGGTAAACTAAAATATCGACCAATTTCGGTGCTGTTCAACATTGTAAAAAATCTCCTTCTTGCAGGAGATGTCCCTGCGCTTCACTCTCCACCCTAATTCAATCGTTAAACGCAACCAACCGGTGAATCGAACCAATGTCCCCATGCATCCCGAACGCGGAAGGAAAGAATCGCACCAGGTAATGGGAAAACTTTCCTTATTTTACTACCACCCGTTGCCTGCACGGCATGATGGTCCTTTGGTCGCTGCTCCGATTATCTGCTGTATCGGGAAGTTGTTTCGTTGTTTCAACTACAGAGACAAAGGAGGAGAGCGTGTATGCGTGTGCGCCAACAAAAAAAGAGCTGAAGAAAAAGTATCTTATCGTAATTTTTCCATCCGATTGAACGGTGAAAAGTGAATCTCATCTTGTACATTCACTGCAGATACACACCCTCACACACACACACACACACACACACACACACACACACACACACACACACACACACACACACACACACTTGATGTCATCCTGAAAAAGCGAACTGCCCTCCTGCCCTCCCCCGAATAGGGAAGGTGATTGCAACCGGAAAGTTTAAAACCATCCTTTCCTGGTACGGTGGCGTCGTGTACGGTTTATTGCGTCGTCAGTAACCAAAAGGATGACTTAGTTACGGGACACAAAGAGAAAACGCCCCAAAAAAGCAACAAAAAAAAACACCGCTCTCTCGAGGAGGCCTGCCTCTATCAACAACGGCGAACGTACAAAACACAACTCACAGTGACACTCGCACACACTGCACGGGGAGATATATTTAGGAGGCCAACGCGGCACCGAGGAGGCACGGCAAAACGGCCTCCACTCCATTATTACGGTGTATTGCGTTTTATTTTTATTATTATGAAATTTTTGATGCGATTTGATTACACCCGGGTTTGCAGGGTTTTCGTCACTGCTTTCGTCAAAGGGGACAAACGGGGAGTGGCTGTGTGCGTGAGTGTTTTTGAGCGATTTCGGCAAGTCGGCGCTATTGTGTGTACGCTCCCTCTGCTGGCGTCCTGAAGGAACGCGCAACGCATAAAACGCACCGCTCGCACGCGGTGTGGAGGTTTTGCCTCTATCACTCCCGGCTTTTGGGCCAGGAGTTGGCATGGGATATGAAGGTTCGTAAAAAAGGGATATCTGGCAGCACCATGCTTCCCCCACCGCGGCCGGGCTAAATCCTGTATCCTGTTGCTCTGTCCGCCTTTCGCTTGTATTGGTGAGCAGTTGGTGCGTTTGGGAGTGTGCGTAACATTTGGGATTCGGTTTACCCGTAGTGGTTCACCCTCGCCAGCTTACACAGCATCAGCTAGCGGCAGCTTTGTACCGGCAACCTAACGCTCACTCATCCCCCTCGAAGTCATCTCCAGGGAAGAGAGATAGGAGAGCGATAATCAATTGCGTCGTGTGTTTTTGCATTTACGACCCAGTATTTGAACCATAGTCCAGGACAAAGCAACACCCACCGGAAACCTTGCATTCTGGGACAGGTCTCATCAAAAGTTTGGAGTTGGAGTTGAATACTCTTCAGGCCAGCATTGGGCATTGGTATTGTTTCTCTCTGCTCTCGGTAGAGCCTACTCAGACAAACATTGTTGTTTGAAAATTGTATTTAACGTTACATTGAATATCATGTACAATGAATTCTTGGTAGTCGAGCGTACTCCAAAACATGGGGCCAACAAGATCCAGCCAAGTTCGAAGAATGCACCATACCATTATACCCCTTTTTCGTGTTGGCATGGACGTCACAGGACGAGGAGGTAAGCGAAGGGGCGGCTCAAAAGTGCACTCGGTTGGAAGGATAAATTATGCATGGAAATTGGTTTCCGAAGGGTTTTCGGAAAACTTAACTAACAAGGCTCCGACGAAAACTCACATCTTTCGCAGAAATAGCATCCAACAGAGCTGTAGCCCGATATCAAGGATGGCAGGAATGTTCTGGATAGAAAAAAGTCGTTTCTATTTTTGCAGTCCGGGAAAGCATTTCTGGAGTTACTACGAGTTCTGAATAATGCTGTAGAGCAGGCAAACTCGCCGCATGCGTTTGTTGGGATCGGCGGGAATATGCGCTTCAAAATGTTTGCGCCTGCCTCTACGCTGTATTCTGTAGCACCCTTCATCGATTTGTGCCGGGTTACATCATTTCATTTCCATCGCTTTCCATTTGCCGTTCCACCCCAGCTCGTAGGCCTGTCGTCCTGATACGCAATAACAACAACTTCACCCTCTCGAGTTAGGCGCACACATACATGCACACGCTGCCGTACGCACCACCACAGCACGGAGGGAGGAAGTTTCGTTGCTACGAATGCGACGGGGACACATCAGCAGCATCAGGATCTCCATCACACCGCAGGATAGCTGATTGACGCTGGGCAAGGATATTTCTGTCCATTTCCTGACCATCATTTCGACCGGCCCGCAATGTGGAGGCGCATTGTGACTGTATATTAAACACACGGGTCATCGAGTCCCTTCCAGGAAACGACGCTACCATTCCGAGGGAAGGGAATCGATTTTTTTCCCCCAAGAGTTGTGCTCAATGCTCAAAGCGGAGGGAAGTGAAGAAGGTGATTCAGATTTGCTTCCCATTTATTATCCATCTAGTAGTGTTTGTGTGCCCTGATGGGTGAGTTTTTGGGTCGATGGGTTTTCCTCGGGCAGGGGAGTTTCTTTCCTCCCAGCAGATGATGGAACTGACCATACCGCAGTGCTTGAGATCGATTTCCTCGTACTCTTCAAGGCTTAAGGATTTGTGTGAAACAAGACCAAGAAGAGCTACTGGAAGAAGAGGAAGAAAGTGATGGAAAGTGTGCAAAAAAGTGTGGAACTAGGTTCTTCAATTTCTGGAAGGTTTGGGTTCTGATGCTCAACCACACTTCAGGAGTTTACTTTTCCCTCATCTTTTCTATTCTTTTGCTGAAAAAACGAATGAAACGTGAAAAAATGAGTTTTGAGTTCTTGGAAAGATTTGAGCGTAATTTGGTAGATTGCTTCCTAGTGAAAAGGGAGCATATTAATCATTCGCTGACGCAGAAGACCAATTTCTAGGCACCACATTCTGCGATCTGGCTGCTTAGGCAGGGGAATTACTGCAACCCATTTCCGGCAGCTTGAGGTCCTCGCAAGTGCCACACACATGCGTTCAATCGTAATCGGGATCGTAAATTCATTTCAGCTTCACCTGGAAATTCGATCAAAAATAGAACACTTCCTGGAATACCTATCCGAGCATCGAATTGAGCGGAGACGATTTTGCTCGAGCTAGCCATCTTCCGGGAAGTGACACTCAGGGGGAAAAACCGTTTCCCAGCCACACCGGGCGGACGCTTTCCCCAAAGTGACACGCTGAAAGTGTCATTAACGTGAAATGACACATCGGCTGTCGGGTGAGCAGAAAGAAACGCATATCCTTACCACCGAGCGCGGCAGTTAATTAAAGCCAGTCGATCGATCTTGGTTAGCCGAAGAAGGCTTGGGTGGGGGATGCCTTTATTCGCTGTTCGATATCCTCGTACCGGGAGCGGTTCAGGGGCGCATATTTTCCCGGAAAATAGCGTCTAGGAAATGGCGTATAATTCAAGCCGAGCAAAACCCCCGCTGCCGGGAAGCAATCAATGGGATCGCTGGTTGGATGGATCGATTGCACGATGTGCAATCAATTCTATCGGGAAGCACTTTCTCTACCCACCCGAGAGAGCTTAACCGACCCGTAACAAATGTCATTCCTCCTCTTTATCTTACTCTCTCTCTCTCTCTCTCTCTCTCTCTCTCTCTCTCTCTCTCTCTCTCTCTCTCTCTCTCTCTCTCTCTCTCTTGCGGTGGATTTTCCTAAAGGGGAAAAAACGGCCACCTTCACTTGAGGAACGTTTGATTGATTTTATTGCAATTCACTAACGTGGGTGATCGTTAAAGCGATTGAAGAAGAGAACTATTTCGGAACGAGGCGTTCGGCAAAAGAAAGACATAATTTATGTCCTACGGCTCGTGCAGGCTGGTATCTTCCTTGCTGGTTGTTCCATTGTCAACTACTACCGCCCATCATCATCATCTCAGCCGTTGTCGCCCTGCGTCGGCGAAACTGCATCCTGCGAAACGCGTCCGGGAGCGAAATGGACGATTAATTAAATTTAATTTCATTAGTACCATTAACTTAATTAAAAGTGAAAGCGAAGCGCTCGCGAAAAACCTGCGCAATTGGGGAAGAGGGTGAGTGAGAAGATCATAAGTGCGTACGGCTGGGGTGATGGTAATGGCAATTGTGCAGCAATCGGAGAGGCCGCTGCGACGTGGAAGCAGCAATTGTGAAGAATCGCTTTTCTGAAGAGTGTTTGCCCCACTGCCGCTGTGTGCCAGTGTGTGTCTCTCTCCCCTCTCCCCATCTAATGAAGTGGTAACAGCGAACAGCGTCGTCTAATCTTCTGCCACTGAGGCCACTCGACTAGGATGCCACACTCGTGCCTCGGGGCTCTTGCACGGGACAGAGGTTTTTAAGTGTGATAATGGGATAATTTTTTTATGGCACCGTCGAGAGATGTGTAAATATTGACGGGGCGAAGACGAGGACACTCCTTTTTCCTTTTGCTGAGTGTGTGTAGAGGCAATCAATAGAAAGTATAGACGGCAGCACAGGAATACTTCCATACCTTCGCTGAGTGACATTAGCTGGGGTATTAAGGATACACTAGGACCGTTTATAGGAGGTACTTAAACACTCGAAGCTGCAAGCGGTGACAGTTCCAGAACTGTTTAAATATTTAAACCGTTTTTATTTACCTTTTTGATTAAATTAACTCTTTGCAACTGGGTTTTACGGTTGATTTTAAACACGCGAAAGCAAACGCTTCCCGGGAGAGGGATTTACTAAACTGCTTTTAAATCCATTACTTACTTCCCCGGCTCGCGCACTCCCGGCTCAATGCTCATCCATCACATTTAACTGCCGCTAAGGCACGATTTAATGAACTTCTCGCTAACGCCGTCGGGCGGACATTTTAAAACGCACCCTTTGCTTTGCCTCTGCACCGAACTTAATCGCGCCAGCAAACTTTCCACCACACTGATGGCAAATCTATGCTAATTTGTGTCACCCGAGAAACAAAAAAAAAAAAACGTCGGAAAATACATACAGATGTACTGGCTGTATCTAGATACCGGGCCTCAGATGTGGCCGGGGTGCGGTCCTATAAAGCGAACGGCTTAAGCACCCATTGATTGCTTCTGCCACTAACCGATGGGGGCTGGAAATCCCACCATAAAGCCTAACCCTTCGATCCTGCCACTAGTACTTCGATGTGCGTTTGTGTGTGTGTCTGTCGTCCGCCCTGTTGCTTGCACTTTTGCACCAAAACGTCCGGAAACGATATAAAACGGTACCGAATCGGTTGGGGGTTTTCCATCCCCAGTTAGTTACAGCGAAAGGGGGAAAACAAACCAGCGAAAGCCTACGACCAAAAAGAGTTGTAAAAGGTTCTTTACACACACACACACACACAAACACACAGAGACACACACACAGAGAGAGACACCCCAGTGGTGGTGACTGAAAAATCCATCCAACCGTACCGGAAGCGCACAAATCTCAATTACATTCAAATGCGTGCAGCGTAAGCGTGTGCGATTTTTATTCGCCTTGTTTTGGACCCTTTTTTCATCCTGCCAATCTCTTTCTCTCTCGCTCTTTTTTTTGTGTGTGTGTCCTTTTCCCCCAGTGCTGCCCAGTTTGTCGCTGGGTAAGGCTTTTGCCTTACTGCCGGAAGCCACAAAACCCCTGAGAAAGGGTTGGAAGGGTTGCAGAAGGGTCAATCCGGAAATGAAAATCCATGGCCGGGCCATCCATTTTACCCTTTTTTTTGTTGGTTCGTTGCAAAGCAGCAGACCCGTTTGGCACACACGGGAGGACGATATTGGCCCACACTGCGAGGTGCGGCGAACGGAACGGAACGCATAATCCTTCCTGCACGCCAGGAGCAGGATGTCACTGTGAGCCGGCGTCCGTGTGTGTGTGTGTGTGTTAAAGGGCGAAGAAGGACATAAATTTCCAGTGCCATAAAATCTTAAACGCTCGTAAACGGGTAATGGTGGCTGATTTACATTTACATCAAGGAAGTATCCAACTGTGTAAGCGCGATAGCGCGCGTGGCGCCACCTTCCCGTCCTTCCTGCTAGTGAGTGGGGCGTGGGCGGGCGAGCCTTTCTTTCACTTTTCACTGCCCGAGTTTTGGGGCTTCGCTGGTGAAGGTACGCAGCATAAAGGTGGTTTAATCCTGCGTGCCGACGTGGGATCATCTATCGCACCGGAGTTGGCGTTTCACAGGGCCGGTCCACACACACACACACACACACACACTGGTGGGCTTGGTGCGGGGCTTCTGGCTGGCAGGCCAACCGGTGCACGTTCCAGTGAAGTCTACAATCTTTGCCAAGAATGGCTTGCGTCCTTCACCTCCACCATGTGTTCGCCTGCCAGAGCCCGTCCGATGTGTGGAAGAAGTTTATCTCGTTTTTACATACTTCAGTGGCTAAATTATGGAACCATTGGAAAGCACATTTAAACACACCTATACCGTAGACACACACACACTCATATATACAAATAGGTATAAAGGTTTTCCTGGAATTGAGAAAAGGGATATTTGGTTGAGAGTTTCATGCGGGCTATAGTCGGGAAAGATATAGACGGGAATTGTTTCGAGACGGGCGCGGGAAGCTTGAAAAACTCTATCTCAACTCAAGGATTCGGTTACAGAGGGCAAAAGTGAGGTTACAACTGGGCAGATTGTTTAAGGTTGTTGTGTGTTTTAGAAGATGTTATTCTTGTCATGTTATGTTTAATTTGTTTCAATTTTTCTACAGATGATGGTTTAAGAAGTGTGCTTGTTACTGTTAATTAATATGATTCAGGTTTATTTGATATTTTTAGCTTTCATTACCGTATCCTAGTTTTGTTTTTGTTTTTAGTTATTCTGAGGTTATTCTTATATCTTTGCTTCCTTAATCTTCTTTCTTTGGTCCTTTTCTTCTTTTTGTTCTTTTCACTTAATTACTTTAATCTTATTCTTTTTACTTACCTCGGTTATTTTCTTTTTTATTTACTTTCTTGGTTTTTTGCATTAGTCCTTTCATCATCTTATTATTTAAATTATCTTGTTGTGTTCTCTAAAGTTACCAAATTATGTATCTAGTTTGCAATTCAAAATGCTTCTCCTCTATTCTTTCATTTCATTTGCTCGTTGTTATTTATTTTCTATCGTTGTCTCCCAGTATCTTTTTTCAATTAATCACTATTTTCTTCAATTATCACTATTTGTACGACTTTTTTATTTTTCTTTTTTTTATATGTTGTAGCAGAAGACTTCTGAATATATCTCATTTACTAAATACGTCGCGTACAAATTACTTTTATTGATTAATAATATTGTTTCAATATCTCTTCATGGCATAACTTTAGGCCCTAATTTTGCCTGTTTTTTTTTTCTTTCCCATGTGATAATGCAACTGTGTGTGACTGCAGCTAATCGAAATAACTGACATCACATAAAATCTTCCTCCGTCCCACCGATTACAATCTGGTCCAGTCAGCCAACATTATTTGCATTCTAGTCGATCCACAACTCCCTGCTCATCAGGGCAGAAACAGATGATCTAACAGTATGGAAACACAGCCACATTGCAGCCGTGCAAGAATGAAGAAAGGAATTGCCCTGGTAGTAATAATTTTGAAAACGAAATCTGATTCCACCATAAAACTGTTCTTTCTTTTTCGCTCGACTCTTTTCCATTTCAAGCTAACCCGCTGCCGTCACGGAACCAAATTGCACAACTTTTCCCCCGAAACCGGAACGAACCCCGTGAATGGACTTATCAGAAGTTTCATAGCTTTCGCTATAAAGAGTTCATAGGCAGAGAGAGAGAGACAGAGAGCAAAGGGGAGGTCGAGTGTAAGGGAAAAAAAGGGAAAGTTTAGTTCATTGTAGCTGCTGCCTGCACGGAGCGAACGAATCTTCAACATTTCGCATGCCCCCATGCCCCAGGATGTATGGGCGGCTGGATGGCATATAAAGTTTTTATGCTCCAGCAATCTTCAGCACTCTACACACTTTCTTCGGTACACGATCGGCGATGTGGTGCATTCGACGAGTTAACTGAAGATTGACTGCTCCGGTGCTTGACGCCAGGATGGGTCGGGATGCTTCCTTGTTCTATTTGGAGCCGGTTCGCTCGACGCCGATGCCCGGGCTGCCCGCCGAGTTCGTGTGGGCAAAGTGTTTCGGGGAAAAATGGCAAGCAATCGATGCAAGTACGCTCTCGCAGCAGCTTGTGAGGGTGATGTTGGTTTTGTTGTTGTCGTTGTTGAGTGAAGATTTACTTTCTCCTGCCGCTTCTTTTCCGTTTCCAGGGATACTCTTACGTTACGTTTTTTTTGATGATTTGTAAAAGATGTCCGATTTTTCAACCGAGGACTTTATGTGACTCTCACACAGAAAAAAAACCTTCCGCAGATGGTGTGTTTCGGAGGGATAATAAAAGCAAAATAAAGTATACGCTGTACACTTACACACACACCATGTGTATGTATGCTGATAATCTTTCAACCTTGTGATGGGCGTGATTTTATTTGACACCGCGTACGATGAAGCCGTTTTGGCCAGTGTTTATCGGTCGTATAGTCGAGTGGGGGAGTGCGTTTTTATACGTGACGCATGCAACAACAAAAAAACACTGTGGGTTACTGCACATGCCTGCGTTCACATGGAATGTCTGAATTTTATGAGCAATTCTTTTCTCAAACTTTAAAACCACTTTCGGAAGAGGTAAATTTTTAACTCCACGTACGTGATAACGTTGCTTCTGTCCGTGTGTATGTTCCATTGAACAGGGATTTTCATTCGATTAAACTTACGGCAATAAATGTGTAATGATGTGGAAAATGACACACCCGTGTGTGGCCTCGCAATTCCCTGCCTTCCTGCCGCGTGAAGGCAAATTGGAATTTGGATATGAATTTGTAAAAAGGGGCCAGGGGGCTTGGTTAAACAGGTGGATTTGCCGTATCCTTGTTATTATTTTTTTGTTTTCACGAGAAAAAAGGGGTTCAATGTGTTCCGCCTTGTTTTAATCTAAATGTAACACTTCTCGTTAAAAAGCTTCGAAGCTGCGGGAATGGGAATAAAATTAACACGTTAGTCCGGCTGGGTGGGCAGGTTGGGTGGGAAGGTTCGCCGCAATTTGCATGCTTGAAGCTGGTGAAACATTAATGCCTTGCCGCTAGCTAAACAAGCATGCGGGAGCTGCTGAACCTGGCATGAAGCGTGGAAGGATTTCACGTTATCGGTCGCCGGCATTTGTGTGAGCGTACCCCTTTTTCGTGCGATTTTTCTACAATCTTGTCTTGGCACTGCTCACATGCGGAAGGAAAGACAGGGGTTTAGCATATGTAAATTAAATCGATTTAAAAATGCCCCCAAAACCCCCTACTGCCGGGTCTTGTGCCACTGTGTTTCGATTATCTTCCCTAAGACAGGCGTTTTGGAATGTGTTGTCCCGTGCGTTTCCGGGATGGTTCCGTTTAGGCGTGAAGTAATCTTGTTCCCTGTTCGCTAGCAACATAACATACACGTGTAGCTGTACAATTAGTTGGGAGTGTTGGAAATTAACCGAAATTGGATCTAAACTAAAGAATGGGAGCATTCGCTTGTTAGCAAAGTATTAGTTAGGGTTCTATATATCAGTGATGTGTACTAGGAAAGGATATGATTTTCGTATACATCCAATATTAGGCTTCATTCAGTATGAAGAATTGAATAGTTTGAACAATCTA
This sequence comes from Anopheles merus, assembly GCF_017562075.2. NCBI lineage: Eukaryota > Metazoa > Arthropoda > Insecta > Diptera > Culicidae > Anopheles > Anopheles merus. The sequence goes on from NC_054085.1 coordinate 27,389,583, forward strand.
AATAGTCTTAACAGTTCTGGAGGTAGGATACATTTACTACGACTACGGATGTATAAGTCTTTGGGACGAAAGAAGTTTGGAGCACATTTTTGTAGGACGACAGACAGAGCTCCATAACCTATAGACGGTTGGAAATGGTCGAGTATACGACTAGAATGTATCAGTTCCTAGAACAGAAACTAATTTTTGGTGTTTGGTATAGGTTTTGATATGATTATCAAGTGTGTGATAGGTTTTGTATGTGTTTCTGGACCTTTTTGACAGAGCTGGGATGATTTTCGAAAACGTTCATGTTGAGCTTCGGGGTACATACAGGCTGAGTTTTTATTCCTAGAATATGTTCTGAACCTGTATGGATATAGAATCAGTTTCTAATCAAGTCATTGACTGTATCACAACAAGATTTTGATCAGATCTTGGTGTAGTATCGATTCAAGATCTTGCTGGTATCAAGTTAGTTTCAAGAGTCTAACAATCTTAGGATAGACACTATGTGATTCTGAAGTTCTTAGAAGCTTGGAAAAGTATTTACATCTTTTCAGTCTCTACAACTTACTACGTGTTTTTCAATAAACCATTTTCAATAAAATTGTTAACAGTCATTAGCTTTTGTAATTTATTAAACATTCGTAGAATAATCCACTCTGTTCCAAATACTTTCGGGTAAGCGTTCTATAGTTCTTCTTTGGTTTTAATTCGTATGTGTTTTCATTAACATTAATTGGACATGGGAATTACTTAATTCTTAATGAGTAATCTTGTAGTAGTTTTTAGTACAAAGTGGTTTAACTTAAAATGTCACCAAATGCATTGTTCATGTCCACAAGTCCAAGCTTAAGATCAATTAAATTTTGTTTAACTTTAAACTCGTAATGCAAAAATGTTAGTGATTGCTTCCGCATGAGATGCATTGTAGCAAATAACCCAGCAAGGATAAAGTTTATCTGAATTGCCATGCTATAGTTTCCACTAGGATATCTTCCTGCATTTTGAAATTCATTCCTACCATTCCTTTGTTTTCCAATATTTCCCAATTCCAATGTATTCCCTCTATTTGTAGCCATTAGTAATCTTCCGGTATTACCAAACAAGAGCAAACTCGTTAGAAGATCTATGCATATCAATATCTTGCTCGAAATAGATACCATCCTCCTGGCTAGCTAGAAACGCTGCCCGTTGCTACAGAATGTATGTCCAGTCTTTAAAAGCATTGAACCGTGGAGGAAGGATATCTCCCTGCCTAATACATAAGCAACGGTAGCATCGGGCTGTTAGCAGAAAGTGATGTTACGAGCCTCTGTGTACTTCATTTACAGCCACTATCCTTTAGGGTTACCTGTGCTTGTTGCTGCTGCTGCTATTGCTGTTGTTGTTGTTGCTGCATCCAATATAAACACACCGGTGTCCTATCCCTGATGTCACGCGGTTGGGGATCGGGCTCAGTACGATACAAAAACAAAACAAAAAAAGGACTTTCAAAGGGCGGTACCGTACCGCTTGCGCATCTAATGAAAATGTGTATCACTTGGATATCTGGGTCCGGGGGGTTTGAAGGATTATATTCCTTTTTGCCCGTTATGCCACGGACATAACGTTCGAGGAAGGAAGGAACGATCTTTTTTTTTTAATGAAGACTTTATCTCGCGGACAACTTTGCACGCGGGGGTGTGTGTTTTTGGTTTTTGCTTGCTTTGGGATCACCAACAGTTTTCCTTCCGTTTTGGGCCGTGTATTAATTTTCACCCCGAGTGGTCGTTTCCCCGAAAATGGTCACCGTCGCCGAGGGACACACTTTTAGCATGGCGGTGTATCAATTCCGGGCAATCTGCTGCAAAGAACGGTCGGTGCCCATCGTTTTCAAGGTGCATCCGAGCGCGTCCGTATGCTTCGTGCAAAAGCATTGCGGGGCCGGAAACTTTTGCCCCGGTTGCCCTGGTCTGCAAAGCGCAACATCGGTTCCAATATTATGCGACCATGTCCAGTGCTAAAAATCAAATTGCTCTTTTTTGGGAGACAAAGAGATAGAGAGAGACAGAGAGGAAGAGTTAGTGCTGGCGTGTGAGAGAGCGTTGCATGAAAGTGTATTTTCACTCTGCGTGGGGGAGCAGATACGAGGACGGAAAACCGTAGCACACCAGCGCTCCTATAAGAGGACCCCGATGGCAATAAATTAATTGAAAGTAAATGAAACTTTGCTTGTTCTCTGTGATGCGCACGTGGTGCGGTGTCTTTGTGTCGTGTTTTAGTGTGTCATGTTTGCTTGTTTTTTTTTGTTTGGTTTCTTTCTTTCTGTTCCCTTTTGGTTTTGATTTTGCGTGAAAATTTGCTACGCCATGAGTGTAATAACTTTGCTGTGCGCATGTAGTTGTTTATATTATTTTAGTTTGTATTTTCAATTGCTTAATTCTCTTTTTTTGCGCAATATGAACATATAAATAATTAAAAAATATGTGATGTCATTGGTTTGATGGTTGGCACGTTTTCTCAATTGCATTCAAGTAAAGTGATTTTATTACTAGCTGTTATGTTCTTCTCCAATCGATAGTCGTTTTAATGTTTAGTTTTCATTCCATTTGGATGTTCGTTTTTTCATGATTTCCCTTACTATTTGCATGTTTTTCATTTTTGGTTTCATGTTTTCTGTTTCTTTTAATCGTTTACATTGAATTCAACCTTAATGAGTTTTTTTTTCATTAATTTTCTATTTTTTTGCAGAGGTGTGTGAAGGATCTTGTCAGTGAAACAAAACATCTTCCATGATTGAAAAAAAGCTGTTCATCAACGGCACTGTATTTGACATTCCAAATGATTTGCTACAATAATGACAGTGATTAAAACAATTGCTAGCTCTGTAGTCATGCTTTTAAATCAATAAAAGCATTTTAACTTGTAACGCACAGAATCCGACAAAAAAATGTAAATTAAACGACCTCTTTTTCAGCTCTTTACACTCGTGCTGTGCGAGAAGCACAGAATTCTGTTGTACGTTGATTGTTATGAAGCAATTTCCCTTTTTCCCTTTTACAAATCCATTAAAATAAGAATGCAATTAAATGTTACCTCTGCTTACAGTTGAGGTTCGTTTCGCTGGTTTTTAGTCTACCTGTTTTTGGCGTAGAATTGCTGTTAAAAAAAACGCCAACAGAGGATAAACACTTGATGGAAGACATGCAACAAATAACGATTGTAATGTTGGTATGGTTTTGATTCTCCTTTTCTCCCTTATCCCTCAGATAAACCATTGCTAAAATGCTCTCCAAACAAACTGTGCCGAAGAAACCTCATACGGACACGGCAGGGTTATGTATCGTACCGTTACAAATAAACGTGATAAAAACCATTGCCCCGTACTTCTTCCATTCTGCCCGGGGAGCCGGATCCCAGCTCCAACCCAAACGCAAGCAGGGCAAGTATAGCAAGCAAAGAACAAGCGACAACGCGAGAGTGGAAAAATTAAATTCCTTCACGCTGTGTGGCAGCAGAAGTGGAAAACAAGTCGTATTAAAAGGATTGAACAAATTAATGGTTGATGCTACAAAACCGTTTTCCCGGGAATAAGTACGCATACAACTTTTCCTCGGGGCCCGTGGGTACGAGATACGAGCGGGTTATAATGAGTGGGAGTGCTCCCGCTTTGGAGACAAACACTGTGGAAACCTTGCAAGACGACCTTCAGCTGGCGTACACAGCTGGAGGCAGATTTGGCAAGCGAATTGGCGCGAGCCCGAAAAGTGGGGATAGCGAGCCCTAGATACGGAACGGAGAATCTCCTCTCCGCCTGAACGGAACAATGGCGCGTACGGTTACAGCCCGTACACGAATTACATATCTTTAATTTATCTTCCATCCAATATTGCGCCTTTGCCGAGGGTTCAGTCTGCGTGTCCGTGTCAGTATTTCATGCCGGGGATATAAAACCGGCGTTGGCCCGGTCGGACGGACTGCTTGTGGCTCCTGCTTATGGTAATAGGATTGGATGGTGCATGGTGAAGGGAGAGCAATGGGCGGGAGGGGTACGAGCCCGCACGAAGTGGATCACGTAGGGCACCCATGTGCGATTTGCCTTTCAGCGCGCCCGGAGGACCGAAAACGACGCGCACGTCATGAGGGCTTTGCCGAGAGCAGAATCGTTTATCTTCTTTTATTTGATTACTTTCTCCTGTCCAGAAGGAGCTGAGCAGCAGAGCAGTGGAGTGGCTGGGAGAGTTCCCCGGATGCTTGAAAGGGAAGGAAGGGAAGTAATTTCTACTGCGGTAGAAAGGGCTGGCTTGATGGGGTTGAAAAAATTAACGCAAGCGTTTAAAGGAAAGTAGTTTCGAGCCAAGTGATTCCCCTCTGGTATCGACACTTCAATAGAATTTTGAAATGGTGTAAAAGGTGCATTGTTTTGGTGTAATGAAACAAAAAGCTAAGTAGTATTTAATTCTCGTTAAATATCAGGAATTTGATTCCTAAATTTTGATCGAATGAATCATTTGATGTTTGGAGGTAAATGAGCATGATTTTGGCATGGCATTTAAAAAAATGATTGGTTCTGCTCAATTCAAATGCGATGTTTTGGAGACACAAATTGAGGCACGTTGTCAAAAGTTGATACCCTAGCGACAATAACTGATCACTAAAAGGCAAATTTTGGGGACTACGAGTGTGTTCAGACATCGATTTACAAAGTATTACATAGTGACTTCGTCCTTTGAAACTTTTTTCAGTATAGGCCAGCATGTCCGCGTAGGACTTTACGCAAAATAGAAAAAGAGGAAATAAGTGTGACTAAGCAAATCGCATCCTTTTTGTTAGTAGATTATTTTCATCCATAGAGTTTTCATCCATCATGAGTATCTGCGTTGCAGTATGTAATACCGTTCCAAGGTGTGAGTCGTTGTAAAAACGTATCGTTATCCTGAAACGACTTTCTGCAGCGCATTTGTTTAGAACGCGTTTCAATGGACACTAAACAAGAAAAGTATACTACAGAGCAAGCGAGAGTTTACTTTATTAGTGTTCGATGCGTTTTTGGTGGCCATTTCCATGAGAGGTACCCGCGGTACTCAGCGGTTTGCCAACAGCAACACAAAGCAATGGTACATCGGCAAAATAACGACCGATAAAACGCGCGCCCGCTGCAGGGAAGGAAGAATAAACAACAACCGTTCTGCTGATTATCGTCTCCGATATTAAGCACACCCATGGGTGGGTACTCGGAGGTGATTTTTTAAGGAACGATAAATAGATCAAAACACACACACACTCATAGCGCTCACCATCGGAAAATGATAGCAACCGAGCGGATGATGATAGCAAATGGGTCGTGTATTTTTTTATATCGTGAGCTGTTCCCGTTGAAATGGTCATCACTCTAGAGTACGTATAAAACATGTTTTATGATGATCTCTTGCCTGTCTTGCCAGTCCCTAGTCCTCCTTGAAGTTGGTTAATCCACATCTTGCATTGTTACGGAGCTCGGAATTACCTTAACTTGTGCCTAAAATATTTCACCCTCGTGCGTTTGATTTCCTTTCACGCTACGAAAGAGAGAAAAAAAGGGAAAGGGATTACTTTTATTGTAAAACCGTATCATGGGTGGTGTAGCAAATTTCGGAAACCAAGTCATTTTCCAAACCCCTTTTCCCAGAGCTGCCGACATTACGGTCGCCTTCGATCGACCGGTGGTGTGAAGTTTTGTGTCTCGCAGGGACGATAATGGGTTGGCGCAGCAGCAGCAGCAGCAGCAGCACGTGCACGATACCCAAACGTGCAATCACTTCCGAGAGTCGTAAAAGTAAAACTGTCCAGATATTTGGGTACCCCTTTTAGTGCTCTTGTTTTTTTTGTTTGGGTCATTGCTTTCTTGTCCCGGACTTGTGCGGAAGAAAGGGTGGAACCTGGCGGTCTCACGTGACAGTTGACGAAAGCCGGCAAAGCCCTGTCCCCGTGGCTGAGAGCTCTGGTCAAACGGGGAAATAAATTCCAACTGCTCCCACCCTTGTATCTTGCTCAGCTCATCTTGTGGGTTGTTCGGCACAGGCACCAGGCGTCGTCACCATGACAATGGTGGATAAGGATTTTACGGACGATTTCACCACGGACACGGAAAGATGTTCCCGGGCGTTCGGGCGCAGGGATCATCCGGATGCAGCCCAATCGCGTAGGGTTCTCAGTTTGCACTGCACAGGGGATGCGGTACGATAAGGGACCGGGCGTTTGGGAAGCCGGAAGGTAGGCTCTAACTCCGGTCCCGGGCGGTCACCACCCTCGGGCGGTCGTAATAATCGATAATATATCGCTCGTGGTCAAGGAAAAGCCAATTTCCTGTAGGCATAAATTTGAAACCATTTCGGATCGATAAGGAACGTAAGCCACGGGACAGGAAATATAGGCAGAAGGAAGGGACCGGCGCCATCTTCTTGGGAGTTGGGAGCGAAAAGCTGACCGTAGAGAGCAACTCGTTATAATCCTCATCGGAAGAAAACTTCATCAATTCGGGTGCGTTTTTTACCACCACCAAGTTTTGAAGTTAGAGCCTGACGGGCCTTTGTTCTGGGGTGAATAATGGAAGCATCATTTTTCATTAATATCTCACCGGACTACTGCCGGTAGTAGTGTCCCAAAGGTCTAATCAAACCACACAGTCCTCCGAATATCCGAGACATTGAGGTTATGGGCTCTCCTGTCCCGTCAGATAGTACACCCGGAGCGCCTCAGATGTTGAAAGGCATCGACGATGTTCTAACCTTTTTAACCGGTTGGTGGTCTAATTTGCACCCCGAAGTCGTCCAGTTTTCTCGGATGAAGCTCTGCAGGGTAAAAGTTTTGGCCACCTTCGAGCTGCGGCCATTTCTGCCTGATTGGGTTGGTCCGTTTTATTGCTGTGGAAAAGTTGGGCTATTTATTACAACGCTGGATGCTGGACACTGCCCCACAAAGTACCGGTATTGGAGGCAGTCAAAAAATTCAAACCGAGAACCATCCAATTCCAAGTTTCTGGTATGCCGATATTTTGATCCAAACTTTAGAAAAATAAAATATCACAAAATCGAGACTAATGTCCTAATCATCTCACCTTCTGGAAAGGATTAAATGGGAGCCCTTTTTTGTGCTGGGAAGTCATTTGACGTGTAAAATTTAATTAACTTTAATGACTACACATCTTTTACTCATCTCACCCTGTCCTCCTCAATCACCAAGAGTGCCCTGCAGAGATTCACGCCATACCATCCTGCAGCCGAAAAAGCCGACCCGAGACACGAGTCCCCGATGCGTTCGACAAGTAGTCTTTTTCAATTAGATCATTAATTAACTTTACGTACAGCTCTGGGGCTGGCGGTGAAGGATTCTCTAGCGAAAACAGTGCTCCACTCGGTGTAAGAATGGGGCGCAGGCTTTCAAGCACTCTTGGAGTCGACGCCACCGCCGCAGCAGCAGCAGCAGCAGCAGCTTAGCGTTTTATTTAATTTTCAAGTTGAACCTAACGAACCGCAAGCAATACGGCGACGATGGCCGTTGACGTTGGCCGCAAACGTACCAGAGGCAGCAGAAGTAATTGGTTTCACGAAATGTTTATCTTGTTTGGACTTTGGTAGGGTTGCTAGCCCCGCAGAGGGCTAGCGGAAGAATGTGTTCCCCTTCCCACTGGCGGCTGTCATTGGGGATCGATTGGTTTTGGGGAAGTGAGTGGGCAACAGAAGGATAGTGAACGAGAGCAACGGGAGCTCCACGGCTTGCGTTGATAGAATTAAAAGTACGGAGCTGACATTGGGTGAGCATGAACACAAACTCCTGTTTGCGTGCACCCCAGGAGAGTGCGAGAACGAAACGGAATGTACACCACCGGGCTCGATAGCCGAGATTGAAGGTTAATCTAATCTATCTGTGGCGGTCGATGCGGTGGTTGCAGCCTGCCGTGGCAGCAGAAGGAAGTTTGCCACGCCAGGCCAGTTTTTGGGTGGTTCGAATGTACTAAACCCAATGCCAAAGTCAAATGGATTAGCTGGCAAAGTTTGCGTATCTTGTAAGAGTCACACACACGAGCGCGCTCGTTCGATTCGAGAGCAAGAAGTTTTCTCCAATTACATACCGACCAGGCAGCATCGAAATCGTTAGACACACTAGACTTACTGGACGCCCGAGGGCGTCCTATACTTCGACCATGTGCACAAAATCAATTACCCATGTTTGTACGGGGAAGTTGAAGTCCGGATTCTGCCCGGCTGATATGTCCAGCGGCCAGCAGCCGGTCAATACTACGTTAACTAATTAATTTTCTGCACAGGATTTACAAGATCCTACCAGGCGTGTATGTTGCGGTGTTGGGAGTGAGCGTTCCAGTGTTCCTATGTTTCATCATGGGCAGCGAAACCCGGGCACGAACCTGTTAGGCGATGATGACATCAGACGAGTGATAGAGAGTGCCTTTCCGCAACAGTGCCTTCAAAAGTATAGGTACCTCAAGGAAGTGTTTTGCTGAAATGAAACTCTTCGCTGTCTGCTCTACTGAATGGTTTGCGGGATGGTCGATAGCATCTGATAACGAAACGCTGAAGATGGTACATATAACACCATGCGCGTAGTTTTCTTATCGGGTGTTTCTTCAGGGAAGAGTACAAACAGAAAAATCCCCCCCTACACACGCTCATGCAGAAGCATCTCCGAAAACACGGAAATGAAATTGGCCGCACGCTGTCTGTTTATTTACCCAGGCGTCATCCAGCATACGACCTTTTTCCTTGCGCTTCCGTTCCCGTAACACTGCGCAGATAGCAGCAAGGGAGCAAGAGGGAGTCATCCCTTCCCCTTATTGCAATTTCGCTTCGCTTCGCTTGAAAAGGTTGATCAAAGTGATTAGGTTGTACGGATGGGTAGGTGTTTTTCGCTACAGCACTTTGCCAGTGGGTCAGTTTATATTTGAAATGCTGTTTTTTTTCGGTTGTTGGAAGAACGGGACCGAAGTAAATCGTGCATTTTTTTTTTGGTGTCCATTAAGTAGATCAAACGCGTTTCAAACTCCCTCCATGTACGAAACCAGATGAGGCACAAATGTGTGTGTGCGCGTGTGTGTGTCTGTTAACAGCTTCATTTTTCTTGCCCGGTGAATGTTTATGAGTGATAAAAATTGCTTCTTAATCTACTGTGATGCAACGGAGCAATCACCCGGGCAGCCACATGGCCAGACACTCCGCACTAATTTGATGTGTATATATGTGTGTGTGTGTGTGTTTAAGGCGCAGAACCAAATCGGTCTCAATAATCGTTAACAAGCACGGTCGATAGAAATGGCCTGCACAGCAGCAGCAGCGTCAGTGGTTTTGCATGCTCCCTGATACGATCGAGGTTGAATTAACAGTTTATACTGGTACTGGTTTTGTTTGAAGATCATCTCACAGTCTCTCCATCTAGCGTGCAGCCCTGCCAGCGAGATAAACGCCCTTTCTATTCGTGTGTGTATGAGCGTTTGTTATTTGTTTATCTTCTACCCGCAGTTCGATTCAGCTTCAATTAAGAATCTGCTGCCATCCAACACCCATCAGCCGCCCCGTGTGAGCAGTAAACAAAGCCAAAGATGCAGAAGGTTTTACTGGGAAGCGATTGGATAGGGTGCCTTTTGGGGCATGCACAGAGAGGCGCACGAGACACGAGTAGTTAATTTCCGGAGCCTGCAGCAGAAATTCTTGGGTCATTTTTTTTTGTTCTCTCAATCCGGTCGAGCGAATTGCTTTATAGCAAAATGAATCTTTTTCTGTTTCTTGTTGAAGTAAAACAAAAAAAAACAGAACGAAATTTTGCAAATTTTATCGATTTTGGGCAGGAAATCTGCACTGCTTGGTGATTTACCGGCTTTTTACAACACCGACCAGAAGCATATTGAAATGGCATTTTATATTTTCGAACTAAAAAAGCATCAATAGCACACGTTAGTGGAATCAGATTTTTTTTCCTTTTTCCTCCTTCCACATTTGGTGTGCAGTGTTTTTTTGTTGTTATTCTTACGCTTCGCTTTCCCCATCATGTTATTCTGTTTGTACCGTTTCTATCTGCTCGTTGCTATAGTTGCAGCGTGAAAACGTGAAATTGAGAATTGGAAATCGAAAATCGCTTGCCGCTGGGAAAAGGGAGTGTGAGTAGAGAAAAACTCCCGCTGCAAAAAAAAAAGAATGTAGCACTGTGAACTTTGTAGCTGTATTGTAAGGTTTCACATTCACTGTAACTGGTTTATTTGATTTTGTTATCTATTGTGTGCATTTTGTAACCACATTTCCATTTTTGTATTAAAATTTTTTGAAAATTTCTTTGCTTTCGTAACCATGTTGATAAGTTTATGATTGTTTATAATTATTTTAAAATTTTTTATTTTATATTTCTGTGTTTTTAATCAATCAGTTTTATGTTTTTTTTGCACATTTGCTTTCTTGGCCTTCGAACTTTTTATATTAATGTTTATATTAAACTTTAAACTGTAAAAACTCCCAATCTTTTTCGTCATTCCAGCATGTATTCATTAAAACTTAGTTTTATTGAAATGAAAATTAAAAAAGTTCCCAGTAACTTTTGCATCACGGTGGGAAAGAAAGAAGAACACATTTTAATATTTGCCCCCCTCCCCGTCCCACAACGCCCACCAATTAATATGTTCTGATAAATTCCATTTGCATTGGTTCGAACGGGAAATTGCGCGTTCGTTATTTTAATTAACGAAGCCAGGGATATATTTTCCAATTTTCCAACCATTCAAAGTGTGGGTGTTTTTTCTCTCTCTTACACACACACACTCTTTATACTACCGCCTCCATACAACTGTTATGCCCGCGGAGAGAAAAGCGTCAGCTACTGGCCGCCGCTGCTGACAGACGTAACAATACGAATGATTTCACTGGCAAGAAGGCCAGAAGCATAAAATAAACCGGAATTGGAAACAGATAAAATGCACAATGGTACCAGATCGGTTTTGCGTGCCTGCGGGCACATGGCTTCGCGAGTTGCAAGTGGAATGGAAATGGAATACAGTAAAAAAAAAGGATAGTTACACCACCTCGCCGGGTCCGGCTATATCTTTCCATTTCCATTCGATTATTAATAAACCGGATGCAGATGGAAAAATGGCATCGTGCAGTTTGCGCTCGCACTGGCGGAATTTGATTATGCAATGAAGAAAGGGAAGCGCACACGGGATTGCATTGATGAGGAGTGGTTCCGTTTTGAAAGCAAATTGATCACAGCGCAAATTTTCTTACCGCAGGGCGCGCGGTGCGCTTCGGTAGCGAATGGTTCATTATGGTTCCTTATGGCGAGTGGTGAAAATGCTTCTTTTTTTCCCTCTTCCGTTCTGTGTGTTCTTTGTGTAGGGAGCAACTTTAGCGCAGGATCGGTTGGCAATTTGTTTACTTAATTTATTTCTGCCCAACCGCACAATGCCGCTTCCATGCCGCTTGTTATGAATTCATTCCCAATAGTGCCGTGTTTTTCTTTCATTTCTAGTTATTTTTCCTGCGCTACCATTTTTCTCGAATGTAATGAAGTGCTGCTACCTTTGAATCAATTTCATTTTACCTATGCGACGACGAGATGTTGTGCTAGCTGGGTAAACTCTTTATTAATCAATATTTGTGCTTCGTTTGCTGTTGGTGGATGTTTCAGTGTTGGTGGAAGAAGACGATAAACATTGCTCTGCACTTGGACTGCGTTTGCGTTTGTGTGTTGAATAAAAAGCTTGTTTAAGTGTATTTGCTGACATTGGTGAAGGAGGTATAAACATGTGCATGGAATGCTAAAATGTTCAATCAAATTTCAATGATATTCGGCTGATTTTATAATATAAACTGTTATGTGTTTATATATGATTAGTACTGCAAAATGTCACTGTCAATGTCTGTCAATAAAAGAATCTGAATGAAACAAAATCGATGTCAGCGTCACGTACTCAAACGTGATAATCAGAGGTGATACTCAAAACGATTGGTGTGATCAATGCATGCTTCATGACATTTTTGCGACCAATCAATTTGCGATCAATCAATCGAAAAGTCACTATGTCATGACTTTTTTTATTGTGTCAGTTCTGCAAAATATCACTGACATAGTCATGGCAAATTCTTGCTGGAAAGAAATAATGTCTGCATCATGAGCACTACTATGATGATCAGACGTGAGACTCAATTATTTGGTGCGACTATCACATGCTTGGTGATATTGTGTGCAATCAACTTTTGGCCAGTCATTTGATCGTGACATTTTCTGTCGGTGATCATCACGATAGTCACGGGAGATATGCGGTGCGTGCGAGTGGTCCCAACCATCAAAATGAATATGGTTTCTCGCTCTGTTTGACCCGACGGATCATCAAAGCAGACAGAGCGAGAAATAATGCTCATTTTGCTGCTCTGGACGACATTCTAAGTATATTCCAAGAATGTCGTAATTATCACCGACTCAAAATGTCATGACCAACTGAGTGATGCTGCTAAATAAAATGCTGGGTACTAAATAAAATGTCGCCAAGCATGTTATTGATCAGTAATGAGTGTTGATGACTACAACAGAGGCATTTGGCAGCACTGTTCACAGTCAGAAAAAAGTCATGATTATGACTGCATGTCATGATGACAGGTCATGACGCAGTTTCATTGAGTATCAGCAATATCAGCATCAAGCTACCACGCATATGTTGATTGTTTTCGTTAATGAATATGTGATGTGATGTTCATGACATTTTGCAGAATTGTGTTATGAGTTGTCGTTAAGGTTTAATTCAATCTAAAGTATCTATTTGAATTAGTCTTTTGCTGTTCATATAGCTTCAACACGCCTTTAAATTAAAACATACTGCTCTTGATTGTTTACGTGGAGGTGTAGAAACGATTTGAAAATATATAAAAGGTCGTTTGGAAACTTTGTAATCTCTTGCACAGCCCGACCGACTAATGGCAACCATCTGTCTCTTCTGTCACATTAACAGTTGGGTTTTCTGATTGATGAACGTATCAGCTGGCACGTTAACTCGATTTAAAAGCCCTTTTGCCTCCATCCCTTTGTTGTAAAAGCAACTGTCAACGCTTTTAGGATGTCTATAGAAAATCTGATTCCTGTGAAAATGTGTCTCTACGCCGATTTGATTAAAGGGATTTACTGTAAATAAATTCTTACCCTAATCGGTGTAGTTTTTGTGTGAAGAATCATCCCGTTCGAACCCCTTGGTGTGCTAAAATCACACTGAAACAAAATAAAGTCATGCGTATCGGCTCTTTCTTAGCCGTGGTTCATCTTGGTGCTGCTTGCGCGCACGAGACCGAGCCCATTTTCTTCGGTGCAGCAAACCGCAACAAAATCACCCAACTTTTGCCATCCCATTCTCGGCCCAGAATGAAGAATGGATCCTTTCGCTTTCGGCTTGTGTGTTGGCCGATTGGCACCTTCAGCCCCGCCCGCCACATCTTAAACTGTCGCTGTCGTTCTTCTTGGAAAACCGGAACGTTTCCCCCATCGGAACGTCGTCTGAGAAAGGGTTTTTTGCACATGGAGTAATGGCATTAATTTCGGGCGCCAGCCGGGAGCACACCCAATGTGTAGCACCCGTCCCCGGAATAGGTGCGCCATAACTCAGGATGTGGTTTTGGCGCCCCTGACTTCCTGACCCGATGCCGTGCGGAAGGGAAGACGAAACTTATTTACCGTACCGTTGCTGAGATCCCATGTCTTTGTTTGGCACAGAAAATACTGCCGAAGCGAAACGGAGAGATTTACTAATTTTATTCAATTAATCGAAACGCAAAACCTACCCTTTTACCTTCATGTCATTTCGTTCCGGCGCTTGTCGCTTCTCGTGCCAGGATCCACTGTTAGCTTGTTAGATGAATATTGACGTTTTTAGGAAGAGCTTCGGTTGGGGTTTCAAGGCTCCCCTTGCTCACCACAAACCCGCTCACACACATATAGTGCTATGGCGGGAGAATGGAAAGTGTGGGCACACATTTTCGCATTAAACAATATCACACATTCCGCGGGCCCGGCAATGGGGTCGTAAAGAATCGTTTTACCGTTTTTTCGCGGAAAAGTCGCCCCCCCCCCTACCCTCGGTATCGAGTATCGATTCTGGTAACGAAATTAAAACACATAAATTTTGCCACTCCGGGCTTTTTTGGGGCAAATGTGCCAGATATGGGTTCCCAGCAAGGAAGGTGTGGAAACTATGTGCACAAATGTGTTGTTTTCGTGCGTTTTCATGTGTGTGTGTAAGGAACAAGGGTGTGAGAAATGGTGCATGGTAGGGGAAGTGTAACCCCATTTTGCGTGCTTTGTTTTCTATTGAATACACAGTAAACAAATGGTTCTGTATGATTTTTTTAAGTAACAAAAATTTACACTTCAGTATGCGATACAAAGGTACAAAATAAATGATTATAAATGTAAGCCTTCAAACGGAACAAAAACATTTATGTCGTTTGAAAGTTATTGAAATTTTCACATGAATTGATATCAATGGAGGCGCCCAGTCTTTTTGGATTTTAGTCGGAAAATCGATTTTTGAAATTTGATTCGTACATTGTATACATTTCTTGTTTGCAGTAAATTCGAAGCTCTCACGTACTTTGCATAAATCAGATAAATTCATAAATAAAAAAATAGTTTGATTAAATTGAACGTTCATTTCACGGTAATCTCGAATGAATCCTTTTCGCCATGCAGTCAATTCAGTCAATTCACTCCAGACCATGCTTATCAACTCTTTATAAAATCATTTCCACCCGAATTCCTTTGATTTGCCGCTCCTGCCTTCGGGCACGGCCTACACCACCGTAAAATGGGCGTTTCATTCAAAAATTTGCACCATAAATCAGCCCCATCTTACGCCATTTTCTCTAGTTTTCCAATAAAGCTCAGCTTTGCGATGGGCAATGAGTGGATGAATTCATCCGTTACTATCATCAAAAAGCGCCGTAACAATGTTGCAACGGTACGAACCTTGGTTCGCAGTATACCACCAAATCCAATTCAACGCGCAAGCGAATTCAATCGAACAGAATGCTATTTACAGCAGCAGCGGCACCAGCACTTGCAACACTTTGCCCCTGTTTGGTGGTCCCATTTTTGGTGGCACCGTAAATTGGCAGCAGGAGGCTTTTCGATTTATGGATTTGCAACGTGGCGTCAAACTTCGTTTCCTACTGGAAACGCTGCAAGGGTGTGTCGTGTGGTGAAAAATCTATCAAAAATAAGCTGATTGATTTGCTGGCTTGCGTAGAGCAGTACAATCCACAGCTGCAGGAGATCCGATTGCATGATGATATGCTCTTGATGTAAGTAAACAGTAAAGGAAATAAAAAAAATTTGCTGTTTTTTTCTTCATATTTTATGGCGAAGGATATTTTTAGGTGAATTTTTTAAGCTAAAATGGCTTTAAAAATTCAAATATGATCTAATACTCCAACTGGGTACGTTGATGGAGTTTGTTTAAAATGGGAGTTGAAGTCGAAAGTCGAAGGCAATATACTTTAAATGAATTCAAACTAACACTGAAAGAGTGTCTTTTTAATAAATATTCCCGTTGTATAAGGAGCTCAAATATGGAATGTTAAATATCCAACAGCCATTATCAACCCTCACTAGAATGTATTTCCTTTTTTTTTTGTTATTATTCGCTAAAACTGAGAAAAAATATTCCATCCACCCAGAGCAGTTCCTGTGGGCACGAGCGATTCGTTGCAATTTGTTCGAGTGGCTAGATAAACAAACACTTCCCTACACAAAAAAATAAGAAAGATAGAGGTTTATAAATCCTCCCAAAAATAAATCCCCGCACCGGCTAGAGGGAACCCTTCGTGCGTTCAAGGACATCTCTCTTCCATCACGCATCACACATTTTTTTGCACGAGCATTCCTTTTCCGGCCTTTGCTGCCCTGTAAATGCCCTCTGTGTGTGTGAATGTGTCTGGCACACTCATAATCCAATCAATTCCTATCAATCTTCCCACTGTGAAAGTCCCGAGTGTTGGCTGCTGCTAGCGAGCTAGTGGCGTGTATGTGATGAGCATGAATAAAACATCCAGCGGCGGGCGTGCGTGCGTGCGTGCGTACGTGCAGCACTATGGGTCGGATGAATAAATGGAAACCCCCGAGCGCAGGATAAGAAAGCGCCGGAAATAGCCGGCATAAGCTAGAATGGGTCCTTGAACAGGAAATCGCAACGTTCGCATCGTTCGCTCCGCTTTTTGCCGGAATTTTGGGGGGCTTTTTACCGTGAAAAGCCCCAACATACTTGTGAGCTGGTGCGATTGGGAGGGGGCTTACCGAGGTGTTGAAGTAAAAATTAATTCAACCTCATGCGCTCCCAAGACGGGGATGCGGGAGCAACTTCAAGGAGCTGGCTTTGGTGGCCTGGTGTTTCGCTGGTGAAACGCACAAAATAAATCGCCCAAAGATCAATCGGATCTCATCCCGAATCGGATGGAATGGAATTTCGTCATTTGTTTTCCTTTACCTTCCGGGGAGAGTGTTTTTTGTTGTTGTTTTATTTTCGCGCACCGCTGCTGGTGCTCAAAGCTGAAGCATTTTGGTTCTCCTTTTTGGTCCTAACGCTAGCGCGCTTAACACACCTCAATCATACTTACAAACGACGGAGTCCGAGCGCGATAAATTCACCCGTTCGGAGAAGGTGTGGTTGGGGGGTGGAGTGAGACAAAAAAAGAGATCCATCGAGAATCTATTGTTATGGAAATGCTGACTGATAAAACGAGGAGAAAAAAAAACCACAGAAAGATAACAAGCATTTTGCTTTGTGATAAAAAAGCAACGAATATTTCACACACGTTGCTTGCTGCCAGGGAATGAAATGATTCGCCCCTGAGCTTTGCAAGAAAAATGAATCCAAATTTATCATTTGCTGTTCGAATAATTTCCCTATCAGCAAGCGAACCGAAAAGGTATGCGCAGCAAAATTATGAACGATAGTAGCAGTATCGCATAAAATAATTGTGAGCTTTTTTGCGCCACATTTAAAAGGCGATCGAACTATTTCTCATAACATCTTTCACTTTTTTCGGCACACAACAACAAGCACATAAAACAAGTCTCAAAAGCAGTCTTTTGGTGCGGATGGGTACAAAGAAGCAGCAAAAGCACCCGAAAAGCTGCCCACATTACCGCTTATCTGTGCATGTGAGTTATAAAAGAAAGCAGTAAAAGCTGGGATGTGGAAAAATAGGAACCAAACTTTACGATAATAACCAAACACACTGCAAGCCACGGTTGGCCCTATGGTAGTACTATGGGATAGTTTTTCCCCGATAGTTGGTGCCTGCGTGTACTTTGAAAGCCTGTTGTGCGATTTATGAGCCATTGCTTCGTGTTGGGAGTAAAAAGCCATTCGGGAAGGCGGAATTTGGTGCATATATATTTTTGGTTTAAGCGAATAAACCTTCTTCCGATTCCTTTTCAGCACCAGGCAAAGGGATATATAAGGGGCTTTTGTTCTAGGATATATCTTTTTTTTTTACTGGATACAAAACGGCCACTCTCCAAGGCGTCAGTGTCATAAAGTGTAAAGCATCTTCGGCCGATAGGCGGAAGTGCTGCATGGCAGCTTTATTCCGGTCCTTTCTATTTCACAAGTGCTGAGTAAACATGTCATGTGAGAATGGTGATGAAGGAGAATAGATTCATTCAGCACAAAAAAAAAGAGAATAAAAAGGGCTGCTACATCACTTTGCATACAAGCAGTGTACAAAGAGACACTTAGAGAAGAGAACAATCTGTTAAGGATGGCTGTTCCTATTTTACTGTATTGCTACTGCACACCTCAGCAGTTTCCTTCTTTTTTGTGGTAGAAGTGCGTATGTGTATGTGAATGTAGGTGAAGATGACATTTCAATCCCCCGAAATGCCCGTTTTTATGTGAACAGTTTGCCGCATTGATATCAGCAAATTATTGCACCGCGTGTGAGTTGAAAGAATCAGTAGAATAGTTGAACAAGAAGACGCTTTAACACTTCCTTGACAATGTGCCCCACAGTTTTTGCTTTATTGTGTGACTTTTCCGTGCGCTTGGAGTGTTAAGAGTATAAAAGATATGGAAAAAGATTTGGCGTTTTAGCAGTTTCGATTTTCTTGAGCTTTACGTACCGCGAGGAAGATTATAACTACAAGAATATCCAAAAGAATTCAGAGAACCATGTTTTTTTGTTAAACTCAAAACAATACCAAAAGGCCTAGACATAAATAAATTTGAATAAAAACAAACGTTTAGAAAATATTTCGTTTGAACATGATTTTTGTTTCCTTTAATGAAATTATGTTCTTTGCTACTGTCAAAAGGCACATTTCTTATTTAATTTGCTATATTTCTCTTTTTAATGTAACTTGTTTTGCTTTCTTTTACTTTTTCACTTAGTTTAGTTCTGATTAGTAATTGGGGATTGGCTAAAATCATCAGTTTGTTAATGTTCTTAAAATTATTGAACATTTTTTACTACAATTTTTACTTTGTTTCTGGCACTGATTTCGTTTCGACTTCAAATATTTTCGAGAACTTCTTTAGTTTGTTGGAAAAAGCTACAGTATCGGAGATAAAAATCGTAGCACGTTAGTTTATTGTCATGGGGTTGGTTCGATTTTGTGTATGTCCCTGTCCGCTTTTATTCAGGTTACATTCAGGGTCACAGCATACATAAACTCACAGGTTATCGCCGTTGAACTGTCACACATGTATTCTCACGTACAAGAGTGGGAAGGGAGAGTATAGTCGGATGGTCGCTCTGTGTGTCGCAGCCAAAGCCAACAAACCAGAATGCACATCTTGCACTACTTTCGTTTTATTACCTTCGCGATAAGTCGATATGAGTCAATTTATATTCCGAAGAGCTGTAAGTTACGTCCCTTCTGTCATTTTTGTCCTATTCTGCACTTTCCTATGTGTTTGTCAGGGGTTATTGTGTGCGGCAAACGTACTCGTTACTGCTCTCATGAAAGCCAGTGGTTCGTATTAAAGGACTGGACTTACTTGTTTGCATTCCTTGCGATAGGGTCCTTTTTGCTGCTCACTTTGTAGAAAGTGCTGCGTTTATTCGCGCTCTTCTGTACTCCATTTGACTCGTTACCTTCGCAGAATTAACTGGACAGATTTTTTATTGTATATCGCACCTCACGAATACTATGCAATGAAAAGAAGTGTCTGCTTGCAAAACCGAGTGAATACTTCCAACCCGGACACAATGCCACAAGAGCCCCATAAAGGGTGGTAGTGAACATTGAAAATCAAAGCGACTCTGTGTGACACAAAATTCCCACTTTTGCCTTCACGAAACATCCTACCGGATTGTGCTGAGTTACGATTTCTGGAAATGGAGCTTCTTTTTTGTTGCTGTCGTGTTCCATCAGCAAGAGATGAAACCGATGTCATAATACAGCAAAAATCCATCCAACTTTGAATGCAAACAAAATGAGGCCCCCGCTTTGATCGTGTACGGGATTTTCTTCCTGGAAGTTGGGTTATTGCTCCAGAGATGTGAAGAAAGGACTAGAAATATGTTGATATTTGGAAATGTAGATTAAATCAATGCAAAAACACGACCCTCGGCCAAGGGTGGAGGATGCCTGTGCATACTTTTGATGAACCGGTTTCCTGGAACTATTCACCAAGAATGGTTTTGTTTCACTTTTCATGCACGAGTCGTTTGGTATCAAATTTAAAAGGAATATAATTTAGAAAACTTGTTTCCAGGCTTTTGGCTTTTGGTAAGTTCAGTTCAGCGCTACCAGGAAACCATACAATGGATAGGAAAATGTTGAAAGTGTGGTTGGGATTTAGCATTCTTGTTGTATTTTCCTTAGCTTGGAAAATGTGAAGGATCTCTGTAAATAAAGTCAATTTATTCGCCTATGTTTTCTTAAAACTTATCGTTATATTTTTAAGACTTAAGGAAGCATTGTAAATCTTTTATTAAAGAATAATCCAACAAGTCTACATGCTATACTATAACATCAAGTTTATAAACATTGATTACTTCAGTTTCAATAACGCATAATTCAGGGAATATATACTGTGTGCATAGTTGAAGGTTTTGAAATGAAATTTCTTCTTTTTCATTCCAAAACTTTCAAAAACCCTACACTTCGAGAGCTTTCTGCAATTTATTTTGCCCGCCATCCTCGCAGTTAAATGGATTTTTAACTTGTCGAATGATTTTCAATTACCAGCAAATTAGCATCTATTGTAGTTGTAAAACTACTTTACGGCGGGCTGTGCAAAACTTTCTCCTAGTGCGACGCGGCAGCCGCATTTCATCATCGACTAAATACCTCCCGCATCGCTCTGGGCCTGTTCCGTGAAAGCAGCAAATACAACCAGCAAGCCCCGGGCGAGTTAGTGCATTCTGCCGGTTATGACCCACACTGTGGTTTGCGCAAAGGGAACAACGGTTTTGCTATTTCCAACTTTAACCTCTACGAACCGAGGCCGGGTTGCTGTTGCACGCCATCGCCATCAACATCGCCAGGTTGTGTTTTCTCATCGCGCACAAATCCCCGACCATATTGTACCGACGTGGGTTGGATTTGTTTCGTTACGGGCGACTGTGTTTTCCTTGCGAAGTAAAAAAAAAAAGTGGGAGCATAAAAAGGAATCCACCGTTCAGGACGCACGTGAAAGGATTTCGATGGGATTTTTGTTTTGGTTTTGCTTCCTTTGGTCCTACCAGCCGCCAGGTGCAACGGTGAATTTGAATTAGAAGAGCGACCTACCAAAAGGGGTGGCAAAAAGGTGGCATCACATTCACTGTTTGCCAAACTTGGTTTGGTGTGCTGCGCGTGTGGGTTGTGGGCCACACCGCCGAACGTTGACCGTTGGGAAGGATTTTGAGTTTATTTGTGGCTTCACTTTGAGCTGGCAGTTTCATCCCGGCCTCTCTCTGGTCCTGCCTTACGCGGTTTATTCTCTGCCTGTTTCGTCCTTGCCACTGTGCTATGTGTGCACTTTTGTGATGTTCAATACATTTAGGGAACCGGACGGGACAAATGGAAGGAAAAAATGAGAAACGTTAAAGGGATGGCAAGGAAAACATTGAACCACAAATGCATGACAATGTGTGGTTCGAAGGTTTTGGGTTGGAGGATTGACTGTTTGAAATCGATTTTAGATGTGACAGTGGTTGGTGGACTTTAAAAAGACTGTAATTCAAACTTCTGACTTTTGTGTACTGCTATAAAATAATATTCTTGTACAGTTTGATTAGAAACTGTGATGAATTGCATTATTATATCAATTGATCAACTAATCCATGCCTGTGGCTTCTTGAAGCCGTCCAAAACATCCATTTACTACATAAAATATGAAAATTAAAAAAAAAGTTTCGATCAGCCTTAAATTCCATATGTATCTTGTGCCCAACAGAATGTGTTTAAACAATATTGATTACCTTCCATTCATCAACACCGACACCTACCGACACCCTTTCAAAAAAATCCTTCCGAAAAACCCTTCGTTTCAAACCCGTGCACAATAGCAAGTTGCCATCCCTTTTTTTTGTATTTCTTTCGTTACAACTACCTTCCACACCTTTCATGTGCTTTGAACTTTGAAAACAACATAACCCATCCGAAGAACGGTTGATGGATTTTGAGCTTGAATGAAAAAAAAAAAGCGGAGATAAAAGCCGATCCTGCTGCTGCTGCTATTTGTCGCGCTTCCAAAGTCACACACAAAAAGCTGCTCGCGTAAACAGTGAAAGTGATGGACGGACGGGCGGATGGATGATGATGATGCACTGGCATGAATGCGAACCCTCTTCACGTAGAGCAACGCAGGCAAAGCGGTCTGAAGAATGGAACATTTTCCACCACCGCAAAGCACTACTGCCGCGTCCATTCAGGCCTAAAGCCTTTCCTTTGGCCGCCCGAAGCCTGTCGACCGTCGTCCGCGCACGGCGTCCCACATCATGGCCGCTGCACAATGATGGGAATGATTGGCTGCCCTGTCAGACTTTTCTGGTGCACCGTGCATAGCAGAAAAGGGTGGGTTTGGTGCTCTATGTGGAACAAGGCTTTTGTGGTCGTCCGGAGATCACTCACCCGACCCGAGAGCATCGTGGGAGCGGTTCGCGAGAGGTCCGGGTAGCTTCAATAAGCACGGGCATAGCACTTCTTTAGCGTGCCTGATTGTTTGAAAACTGTCTGCCCGGTAATCCTGCCCGCCCGGGTTCTTTGCGGGGAGGTTCTTTAATGGTGTACTTGGCTGCTTGCTGTGCCCGGCTCGGACCATGAGTGAGTGATCCAGTTCTGTTTTCTAACACGAAACTATTCCCGCTCCTTCCAGAGCTTACCTTTAATCCTTTGCTTTAATCCAGCTCGTTCTCATCCGGCACGTCTCGGTACCGCCTAGCGATACTCTAGCCCTGTGGCGGTAGTGGGCCAGCCAATTATGAAGCAAATACCGACCATTCTCGTCCAACGTCTTCCGGTTTCGCAATCGCACGAGCGAACGCAACGCACCGTAAATCGGAAGCGCAAAACCCACAATTTGCACTGATCATGTGTCAATTGATGGCACATTGTTTGCCAATTTAAACCACCGACCGGGTGGACGCACCGAAACCAGTGACATACTGTGCATACTGTTGGGGATGTGGGCTACCGTCCCCTTCGGCTCCTATTCAACTGCATCCATCGATAACGGCTGTACGGGTGGCTGCATCCTCGGCCTGATTTGCACGTGGGTTGCATGTTGCGTAGAGTGGTTGTGGCTTTTCCGGTTTCCGGACCGCTCCTGCCGTGTCAGCTTCGGTCGGAAGTGAGTGCAAACTATAATACGACAACGCCGGAAGTGTCCACGTGATGGCGGTGATGGCAACTCTCGTAATGATATGCTCTTGTTCCTCGTGCGCACAGGCCCGTGAGCCGGATAATTTGATGTTGCTCAAGGTTGAGTCATCTATTTAAATTGTCAGGATGCTTGTATCTGGTCAACATGTCACAAATGAACTGAAGATTAATTGAGAAATTTTCTGAAGTGTGTCATCCTCATACTGGTGTTCTATTAATATCACCATCTAGATGGAAAGTTGGTCTCCAAGAATGCAATACTTGATTCAAAATTGATGATTCCAACAGTACTTTCTTAGGTGCGTGTGCTTACTTTGGAAAAGAGCTTGAGCATGGCCTTAGTTACAGGGGGTTTCAAACCATTCTCCAATGTGCACATCATTGTTCATCGCCTTCAAGATGTTTTTCAACAGCTATCAAATGTTTTATTTGCATCACAATAAAATTTCAATTTTTCCACATGATTTTCAACACATCACAAAGAACTGCCGAACTTAGTCCAGCTTGAGATGTGTTGAAATCATGCGAAAGAACTGAACAATGTTTTTGATGCAAATGTTTTTGTCATCTGTTGAAAATCATCTCGCAAGCAATTAAATGTGTTATCGACATTGGAAATTGACACTCAAACCCCTGTAAAAGCTATCCAAGATAATGTAATCTTTGATTAAACATGAACATCACTCATAATCTGAGGTTTCAGCGCATGAAGAAAGGTGTTGTTCAAAGATTTGAAGGGCTGATTTTTTACCGAAAGTATATTATTCATGTTGAAAAGTATGAATGTTGTTTTATTTTTCAGAATTAATTTGCAGTTCCGATATCTTAATGCTCTTTATTCATAACATTTAGACTTTTTAGTACACAGAGAGCGATTTGATGCAGTTTCTCAGGAATATTAAAACTTATGTTTCTGGATTAATTCCCTTTACTAAAATATTTGGTTTAAAACATTTTGTGTCTGTTATGAATTTGCTTGTCTGTACTTAACCTACACTGAAATGTTCACGATCTTTTTGGTTTCAAATCAGACACACATCTGAATTCTCATTGTCCTTACTGAATTTAGCATGAGCATGAGTGAATTAGGTTATTAGGGCTGAGCTTAGGTTATATATCTGCATTAATTTATTGTATAACTTTAGTACAATCAAGTTTCCACAAACATTGTTGGGCTACCACATACGTACCAACTGATTGAAAAATTAAGCTTTTCTTGTGTAAGGACTTATTGTTCATATGAGATCTCAAGATGTTGAAACATGTTATTTGTTTGTATCAGTCTGATCGTCGTAACAGGGCTATTGTTAACAAAAATATAAATTATTCTTGTAGAAGCATGAAAAGTTATGCTGTCATAAAACATTGCTAATCTTGTGAGAAATATCAACTGAGTCTACTAAAACTGAAAATTGATGCCAATTAATCCATAATTCAAAATCTGGAAATTTCATGCCTTGCCCGTAAAAAAAGAAAATCATTGAAGTAAAATGGAATTTAGCAAAGTCTTTTCCAGAACTCCTGACCCACTAAACGCAAACTATTTACATTTTCTTGGCAATATTGAAAAAATACCATCCAAAGTAGATAATTACCTGACCCAGCTGGAGTTCCTCTGGCGCATTGATTAAATTCCATGAAATATTTCGATGCATTATAAATTTATTGAGCTCCGAAGCTTCCCTACTTCCAACCACCGCCTTCAACTTCAACTTCCACCGTTATTCAGGGATCAGTGGAAACATTCTTCTCTCGGTTTAAGATTTCGATCAGCTCCAAACCACTTCCGCATGGCTTAAAAATACATTCCAAAATAACAACCTTTTTTTCCACCCGCCGCCACCATAAACAACCCAACACGGGGGTCGGGTTTCCGAGCCATACCAGCTGGGCTATCGATTCCCCGGATATGGAGCAACCTGCCGTTTTTTTGGATTTTGGAACCCGTTTCGCCCAGCGGTCCTTAAATCCTTATTATTCCCCGCACATCGTGCAGAATTGAAGGCAGGCGAAGCAGAAGGAGGGAGAGAAAAAACACGTTACGAATCCCATATTTCGCAGTTTATCCGCCCGTGAAACTGCGTGCCTGCGTGTGGTGTGCTGCCACAATTCCAGTGGCAGTGGGTTTTTTTTTTTTTGCTTACGTGGCCCTCGGGAGGGAACGGAGCTGGGGGCAAAAATTCCCGAAAAATCGCTTGCAAGTTAGCACTTATTTATTTTGATATACTTCCTTCGGGGCGATTTATTTCTCGGAATCTTCTGGCACAGCAAACAAAAAAAAAATGAATGGTGGGGAAAGAGGGAACTGGAAAACTCACAAGAGCGCTAACCTTTTCCGTTGCCTTTGCCGGTGCCACCGGTATTGGTAGATGCTTTCCACCGGGCCGGGCAAAGGAAAAACTGCACACGCGTTTCCTGCTGTGGTGTGCTGCTTGCCCTGAGCAGCACGTACTAACTCTTCGATAACCAATTTCCGTCCGTGTTCTAAATGGTGCTTTATGGCGTAAGCGTTAACTCAACTCGCACAGACACACACACACACACGGACGCATACATCCACATAAATACACACTCGGGACCGTGGCGGGGTAGCCTCCGCGTGTGGCAAATGGCACCGTCAGGCCTACATTTTCCATGCATGTTTTTGTCGTCGCCATAATAGGAAACGTGATTTATTGGCTTAAAACACAACTCATTTATTTAATGTACTCTCTTCCCCGGTTGCGGCGCACGGGCTTGGAGGCCGCAGTGTGTGGTAAAGCCGCGGCTGGGAGTAGGATGAAAGGCTCCAACCTGAAAAGCCAAACCACAATCTTCCTTCACATCTTTGCGGGGCCGGTTCGGTTTTGCCTGAGAGAAAGGGGGCAGGGAAAGCGGCACACACCACTTCCCATTTTCGATAACGGCCTCGCTGAAGGCGAATAATTTGAGCATTGGGAGCTCCAATCGGTCCTGCCAGCCTCTTCCAGCGTTCACGTCCTGTCCTGTGCGCTTAATCCTTATCCAGAGTTGCATGTTCTGGTTTTGTGGTTATCAGCGTGATTATGCGATACTTCTTGCGGAATGGGAAATTTATTTCCCCTCTCAGTCAACACACACACACACACTGCAGTAAGATATCAAAAGGAACCGTTGTGGTTGTGGTGGTGGTAGGCTCGCAGTCATTTTTGTAATATTTTTTCGGTTTGATTGGATTAAATATATTTTGTAAATGTAGTAATAAGAATAAAATTTAACAGATTTGTAGATTGAAATCATCTTTGTCGAAAATGTCACAGAAAGTTGAATGAAGAAAACTTTATTTTAGTTTAAAGATTTTCCCAATTGCCAAATTTCTTGTCAATCTTTTCCAAGTTTAACGTAACACTAGTTGATGAATTAGATCAAGTAAGTGAATCTTATTCGTGTATCTGAATGAATCTTGGAAATGATACGCTCATCTGTATTTCTTTTGAAAAGATTTAGATTCATGAATTTTGAATCAATGAAGTATCTTGAAAGATCCATCCAAAGATTCATGGATTCATTCAAGAAAGAATCACGAAAGATTCACGAATCTCTAGGGATTCCTTAATCGCAATGGATTACGAAATATTGATAGAGTATGAGCTTTTTTTTAATTTTTCTAATTTGCATAGCGTGCTCATGCCAGCCAATACAAGTTTTCGAGACTTCTTCTAGTACACGTCCTACGGGTAGACGGGTCAATGCGAGGCTTGAACCTACGAACCTACGAGTATTTTATTTCTGACATTTCTGAAACTTTATAGCTTCAGCAATTTTTATAGATTTATGAAGTTTTGAAGATGCATGAATCTTTATAGATTCGTGAACATTGAGAAGTATATAAGTCTTTGAAGATTCGATTCAAGTTTTGAATCACTAATCATTGAAGATTCATATGAATGAATCACAACGAAAGATCAATGAAACACTACACTATTTTCAGTAATATCACATTGTAGTAATTTCTTCAAAAATAAACGATCACTTGACTAGCTTTACTATTACCTTCAGTGCTAATTGTTTACAAAAAATACAGGGCGTGAGAGTAATTAAACTTCATATCATGTTCGATCATTTGAGTACATTCTGGTATCAAATCTTGCACACACCAATCCTTCCCATTTGTTTTTTATCTATCAATTCAATGGAACGAAATGTTATACGATATGACGTTTATGGATAAAAAAAAACATTAGTTAGTATTCGAAAATATTCAATATCAACACATTCATCTGGCCTTGTTGCTCGCTTAAAGTGCTGACATTGAAAATAGTCTGAAAATGAAAGAACAAAAATATGTTTTATATTATTTGAGCACTTACGCCGACCAAGGAGTTCTTCCTTACATTTGTGTACCACATTCCTCTGGACCTGTTTTGGATTTTCCACCCGGTTTCTCGTGCCTACTGAAGCAGGAGCTAACGAAACGAACACAAAATCCAGTGCCGGTTGTTTATTTATGCTTACTCAAGCATTTCTTCGCTGCCGAATGGCGCTGGATTGAGGAAAATGCCCTGAAAATGCCCCCCTCATCGAGCCTGATGGCCTGTGCCTGTGCCATACTGTGCTTGCTACCAACATCCGCTTCATCCTGTTGTGTGTGAGTGTGTGAATGTATGTGAATGCTATGTTAAGATTTGGTAGGGAAAAACGAATAACCAAAGTACTGACACACACACACCCGAAAATGAAAGAGAAACCCCATCCGGAGAGTGTCATGTTGGCACCGTTATCGTTTATCGTATGTTTATGCTCATGCGTTCCTACTTTGGGTTTTTCCTGTGCCCCTTCACGCACCGTTCCGTTGTGTCCTCAGCGCGCCCGTGGAAAACGTCCCTTTGCCTCGTACGTTTGCAATAATCGCTGACGGAAATATTCGTTCGATAAATATCTCCCGTGCTGCTTGCTGGCTTGCTTGCTGCCCGGCTTTTCGGTCGTTAAGTAACAGCTGTGTCGCACCGGGTAAAGGTCTTATTGTCGTCATCGATCGACCTGTGCCGACCGGCCAGCGGTTGATGGGGGCAGGAGAAAGTGCAAGCAATTGAATTTTTGGCGTGGCACCGGGCTCATACTGCCAGCCCCGGCGAACACGAGGAAGCGCGGATTCACATTAAACCATAAGCATGTGTCAAGCTCGGTGAGACCACCGGGGTTCGGTTTGATTAAACCCGGGTCGAACGATAGGGAGAAAGATATTATTAAAGCCGGAAAGCCTGACGTTGACGTGTTCGTGTGTGTGTCTGTAGTTGGTGTTTGGTAGATGAAATATGTTGATGGGAATTTATTATTAAGAAACGCAAGTAAAAGCAGCAGCGGAAACAAGCTGGAGTTCATTTCGAGAAGGCTTTGGCTATAATCATGAGAAGATGGAGTTTTCTGTTCGGGTGTAATTTTGTGTGCCAGCTCAACGCATTAGGCCAATTTTTCTGCCACAATGAGAAGATGGGGCATTATTATTATAAGAGTGAAAAGGTGTTATGATGTCTGGAGCAGATCTTTGCCAGCTCAAAATGCGTTTCAGCGCTTTCCATCCAATACACTACTCATATGGAACGCCTGTGAGTG
Organism: Anopheles merus; assembly: GCF_017562075.2. NCBI lineage: Eukaryota > Metazoa > Arthropoda > Insecta > Diptera > Culicidae > Anopheles > Anopheles merus. The sequence continues at coordinate 27,417,951 of NC_054085.1, forward strand.
GATTTATAGTGGATACAATCTGAATCTTTGCTATGATGAGCTGTCAGGAAGGTAGTGTGCAACAGGATGGTAAGCATGTCTTTTTCATACTAACAAAAGCACAAAACCGATAATATTCCAGGAAATGTATTATATATTATACCGTAATAATGCGTACATCATCAAGTAAAAGTAGTATCTCAGTAAAATTTCTTATAAGATTATTTGCCAAACTATTTAGAACAAACTATAATGAATGCCTAATAGGAAAACATAGTACAGTCGTTGCATACAAATTTTGGCTCTAAAGCATCAATTTTTGACAATACTCATCAATTTGTTTCTATAAGTCATACATTTTTGACAGTGCGCATCAATTTTTGACTCTAACGCACCTATTTTTGTCTGTAGGTTATCATTTTTCGACTCTTGTTGGAATAATGATAATTCTACAAGGGATTTGAGCAGATTACTGATAATTGTTATTAAACATCTCATAAACATTACTAGTTATTTGATTGTTTACGGTGAAAAAATAATGAAATTTAATAAATTTTAAACATATTGTATACACCTGGAAATACATGTCAACTTGTTTCATCACATTAGAACCTTCAAAATTTGCAAAAAAATTAAATTCTATCAATTAAATTATTAACTACTTTACTTTAATATAATAATGTTGGAACCATTTTCCAACATTTTCAGACAGAACGTTAATTTTTGTAAAGAAAGCGATTAACTCACAGTAAAAAATTGGTGCCTTAGAGACAAAAATAGGAAAGCCAAAATTTTGCGGCAACGACTGCAATAAACTGGAAGAGACCAGACACAGATTTGTCACAGTTTTAGGAGCACAAAGATCATTTGAAAAGGTTTTTACTTTTGTTTTTTTCCATTTTAAAGATAACTGTGGGTTTCGTGTTTTTTATTGATTATTTTTTCATTCTTAATATTAATTTTTTACTTTCTTCTGTCACTATAATACTTTGAATTAACGATTTTTGTTACCTTTTTCACATTGTTATTCTTTGACATGTTTCTTGTGTAACTTTTGCTACATTTTTCAATATCATCAGTGCTTTCGAGCTATTCGCTTGGATCACAATCTGGAATTAAACCATAACTAAACCCTAAGGTTATCAAACTCTGTGTTCTTAGTGAGAAAACTGTACAGCAACGAATCCAGAAACAGTTTGAATTGTATATTCTCCAAATTCCGCTAACGTACAAGAGTTTCCATTGCTTTCTTTTTCAGCTCATTTGTACAAGAAATGAATAAAACTACAACACGATAATAATCTACACGTCGACCAAAATAAGCATTAAAGGGGTTGCGAAACTCATCCCTGCGAAACGGCTCTTATTGTTTAGGGGTTAGTATGATTCTGCAGGAATTATTACATAAATGCATACACACATACACATTTAGCCCGCTGGCAGTCTTACGTAATAGTAACGCATCAATGACGAGGGTTCTGCTAGCGTGTAATGGACAGTGCGTTCGTTGTAGTTGTGCATTCGCTACGATCTCGTATGGTGGCAGTTCGGTCCAACAAGTTGATTACATAAATCGCGCGCGCACACACTCATTTGCATTCCCCGTTTCTTGGGAGCTTCTATGTGCTATGTGCCTCCGGGAAGGTCCTTTAATCTTATAATGATCAAACTGATGGCGTTAAAAAGGGGAGAAAATGGTGCCGAATATGTTCCGAGGGAGTTTTTTTTTTTTGATATTACAGCACCAGAGTTTGGCGTTCTTTTCCTCCGCTTTTCTTTCTCTCCATCCAGCACACTGGAAAGTTGTTGATGTGGAAAGGTTGGTTGACCAAATGAGATTACTTTGTGCCATTGGGCCGTACGCAAACAGTCACACACACACACATATGCATACACCGCACTTGGCCAAAGTAAACGGATCTGGAGCACTTTGATTGATGATTGTTCTTGCTTTCGCTTTTCCATGCTCCTTTACATGTTTTTTTTCTGTGTACGCAGCAAACGGTGACGGAATTGGAAAATTCCAACCAGTACCCACACCCCACCACCATTGGCTCCGAAAGGCACCGTTTTTCCTTTCATGGGCTCGTTTTCCGTTGTGCCCGTCAGGCTAAATCACAAACCATTCTTGGTAGTTTCAGGATGTGGAGCCGGTTGAGGAGCGTGGGAGGAAGAGCATTCCATCGGGGCGGATGGGGAAGGACCTCTTTCGCACGAAAATGGAAATTTCACATTCCACAAATATTCATGAGCTTTGTTATTTGTGGACGAGTTTTGCCTTTTCCGGGTCAGATGCGAGCCGCTTCGTTTGGTGGTGGGTGCTATTTTTAATTCCGTGGAATCGATTCCTCCCCCCCCGAGTGGTGTGATTTTGCCTGCTTTCCGGGAAGTGCTTCGGTAGTTTGTCGTAGGTAATTGTTGCTTGAAGTTCATGCTTTAAAGTCAATGAGTATAGTTGAGTTATAGTGCACTTACCTTGAGGATGTACAGTTGTGGTGTTTAAACGTGTGTTTGCTTCACCAGCTTAAAATACGAGTAGACATTAGATTTAGCTTGCAATCTATATTTTAAATTGCTTTTTTTATTGTTCCTTGCGATTAACTAAGATATTACTAACTTATCCTTAGTTGGTTTTTAATGTTCCAGCAATGTTTAGTTTAATAAACATACTTAACTGATGATTGATATTATTCTTTAAATGTCCATTTTGCAGGTTCGCCTAGGCTTTGTATTCGAGCAGGTATGTCTTCGTTTAGTGCATAATAAACTTTTCTTTATTATTTTGGCATAATGTTTCTTTAAGTTTTTTCATTTATTCGTTACTGTCGAATTTTTCCTCGCAAACATCCTTTTTTGACATCGTGTATTATTTTTACCCTAGAACGTATCAAATATTTGAGAAAAGTACAACAGAAAGCGTGACATTTAATTTGTCTTTTTGATGCGATAAAACATCATATTTGAAATCATAACAAAACGCCATTGAAGTATTAAAAGCAAAATGGCAAAATGTACCAATAGTGATGCAATTTGTTGTGGCATTGATGTATTTTGATTTATTTAAAGTGTAAATAAGTAAAATATATGAATGTTTAAACGTATAAAAATAAAAAAAAAGTTTTATCTTCATAAAAAGAACCATTTTTTTCCGTGAAATATAACAAATTGGTACATATATTCACAATTTTTTTAGCACACCCTTGACCCATGATGGTGTTATGTTTCCTTAGCACAAAAAAGTTTGTTATAATTTGAATGGAACTGAATTTTGATGTTGGTTCCATCGAAATAGCGAGGATTACTGTTAAAATAAATAAGTTTTGAGTCATTAAAATGACAGATAGGTATTTGCTTCAATGAAGAAAATATTAAATGTAGTACTGTTTTACGTATGTAGTCAACCCAGACCTTGAAGATTGTGATTGATTTTAAGTCGATTTTTCACCCAAACAGCGCTGTTTTGCGAGTTTCTGCTTTTGTTTGATTAAATTTTAGTTTAAAAGTTTTTCTATGCCTTATTTATATAAAATCAAAACAAGAAAATCTATAATGTTATGTTTTTTTTTCACAAAATTTACTGGTTTTTTCTTATTATTCACTATAAACACGATATGATCAAGGTTGTGTTCTTTTCCTATAGTGGCACTGTAGCAAGAAAATCCAAAAATAAAAAATACGGTCCAAAACACTACACAAAATCAAAAATGGAATTAGAGTTAATTGTTTTCAATACAGATTGTTTGAGCAAAAGTTTTCACCCGTTCTGTCAAAAAGTGATGTTCAAATTTGGTTATAGAAAACATGCTATGAGACCACCTGAACTACATATACTTTGACTCTGGATTCCATCACCAGATCTCTTTAATGCACCTTGGGATAAATATAAACACCACCGGTGTTTTGCCATATTTCGAGCAGGTACTCGAATCTAATTCTAGCTTTGAGGCTAGAATAACCTAGACTGAAAATTGCAGGCTAGTTTTGAGTGTGGTTTTGTATGGAGTGTTTAAATGAATTCAGCCTCCAACTGTCAAACTCCATACAAAAAACTGACTAGAATCGTGAAGGGCCCCACTCTTAACATTTTTCATTTGTTACTGTTAATTATCCCCTTATTCGTTTTTATTACAAACCACAATCATGTAATGTGAAGAAACGTATCAGATCCTAACAGTAAGAATAACTTATTTACAAAAATGTATTTCTGAAGCTCTTTTCTTTCTTCCATACTTCTTTTTTCAAAGCTGTAATAACAGTTGTCTGCAATGAAATTCTTCTTTGTGTGTTTTGATTAGAGTTATATGAATTGGGAGATGTGAAGTATTACAACATTCTATTCCAAACTTTAAAAAGTAGATTTTGTATACTTTCCGGCACCTTCTAATGCAAATGAATGTTTTCCAATGCAATTTTAAGACTAGACCAAGCTAAACATATAACACAAAGATGAGATAGAGGAGTAACACGTTCTATTTCAATTCTATTTTACTTTATATTTTGCCCCAAAAACCGGAGCAGCCATCTTGTTTGCATTCCATTTGCCGATAGCAATCGACCACACTCCTAAAACCTGATGGTCTGACTTCCATCAAACAGCTGCCCCTTTCAGCTTGCTTCGGTGGAAGAAGAATGCGAATCATCATCCGCGCACCGTGTGGCAAACCAGCTGATCAGCTGCAACTGTGCTGCCTGTCGCCAACAGACCAGAGGCCACAGCTCTCAAAGCGGATCCTGCACAAACGGCACCGCCAGGCTGCCTTCTAAAACTACATTTATCACCGAAATTTATTCAAATTGCACTATTGCTTCAACCCTTCTATCCTGCGCAGGCCTACGAAGCGGTGCGAAGCAAAAGGTGAAAACATTGAAAAATGCCGATCGGTGGCAAGGAAGCGAGGAAAAGCACGCAAAACAACTCTGTAACTGAGCTGCAAGTTTCGAGAGCAAAAAGGAGAAAAAAAAATGCGAACCGGTTCGGCACCAGCACGCGCGCTTCCTTTACACTCTTTTGTGTTCCGCTGGTTGGCAAGGCTGTCAGTAGCAAAGGATGTGTGCCGCCTTGTATAACCTTGAAACGAATGGCAACAAAACAAGAGCAGCAGCACACAAAAAAAGGAAAACGGAACTGCAAAACCGCTGCAGATGCAGTTGCGCTACAAAGCGCACGCGAGTGTTAGTGTGTGGTGTGCGATTACCGTACGTGCTCGCGCGTGTAGCACCGTTTCGACGGGTTTGGGAGTTAAGTTTTTAATTACACGCAGCCTTTCGGGGCCCTTGGCAAAAGAATAATGATTATCATCAGGCAAGGGACGCCTATTATCCTTGGCAGCATTCAACTCACAGGACACAACTGGTGGTGTGCTGGTGGTGCTGTTGTTGTTCGCACCAGCGTAACGGGGAATGGAATGTGTTTCTAGTTTCATGTTTTTTTTTTGTATTTTCGGAACGGACTGCCGTTGAGGCATGGTCGCGCGGTGAAAATTGAACACAGCACGCGGCGTTCGGCCAGAAACACCATCAGATAACGAGTGCGATCGGTATGCAGGATTATTACTGCTGCTGCTGCTGCTGGCTTCGTTCCGCCCGTTTCGTTGCCTTGCTCGATTTATCCTTTTATGTAGCATGTTTCTTTATTAGATTTTTTTGTTGTTGTTACATGCCTGCTTGCTTGGTTCCTCCATTGCTTGAAACGCAGCATGCGCTCATTTGTTGAGTGTGTGTGTGTGTGTGTGTGTGTGTGTGTGTGTGTGTGTGTGTGTGTGTGTGTGTGAGTGTGAGTGTGCTGGCGTTTTCGCAAAATAGGATACGCAATTCTAAAAACAGTATTTGCAAGGATGAAAGAGCATTTTGGGTACGGGGCGTTATCTACAGTTATGGACAGAAAAAGTGTTGCATAGCCTTTCTTTTTGTTTTTCGTTATTTATAAGTTCCATTATAGTTTTGAGTAGGCGATTGACATTTGTCTAAAATTATTTAAAAACTAGACGACAACCCTGTATTTAGGTTGAAAAAATGTATTTAAATACCACTTCATTACATGCACGAACAAGCTAGCTAAAGAAAGATTGAATGTTTCTTTCGAACCTGATGAATTTTGTCAAGAAATCTTCAACAAAATGTATTGTAACTTTTAACAACACAAGCTAGCATTTTAGTTTTATGGATAAAACCAACATTTTCAATTACTTACAGCCAGTGAAACTTACAGTCAATGAAAAACAAATAATTATAAAAAAATCAAAAAGATTTTTTGAGTGAAGCCAACCGAGAAGGAATCTTTTCTTTGAGTATTTATAAAAAAATCATTTCATGTAACTTTTGGTAATATATTCTACCGCTCCCGCTGTGTTCGAGATTGAAAAATTCGTACATTGCTCCTTAGTTTTTTTTACAATTTGTTTTAATGATCCTATTTTAATATGTTAGACATTTTTTGAGACATTTTTAGAAATAAAACTACTTTATTGATAAACGGATATTCAAAAGCATAAGTTATCCTTGCAAATTTGTTTTAATTTACTTCTTTAATGGGTAAATTATGCTACCTTGAACGTGTAATTTAGTTACTTTTTTATTATTTTTATATCATCTTCAATTTTTTAAATCATATCAATTTATATCAGTCCATTCCTAGTGAACAGTAAATAAATAAATCGATTTGTTACTGTTGAGTAATGAATTTGTACGGTATAAACATATGACCTTCTGTCACTTGAATTTGCTGCTTGGGAATTGTATTGAGGGGACGAATGAAGGAAACAAGGAATAAAGAAGGAGTCTAGCGCAAGCGTTCAATCAGTACAGACGTTCCTCTCTCTACCAGTTGAGAAATTCACTAACTAAAACATTATGGTCCTTCGTAGAACCGGATAGAATTGGCTATCGAGATAACGACAATTCGTTGCACACGGGTGCATTAGTGGCAGTGTATTGTGCGTTTGCTGTTTCGATACTCGTAGAGAGATTGAGGAAGTGTGCATAACGGCAGTGTATTGTTCGCGCGAGTGTCACAGTGTGAGTTGGACACTAGGACATTCAGTGTGCGTGTAAAATAGCTGTGCGCGTTCGGACAGGCTCATACTTGAGCATACGCATGCGTTAGATCGTGCACTTCACAAGTGGCTTAATTGTGAAGTCCAGATACGCAACATTTGGTGCATCGAGCGTTCAAAGTGTAGAACGTTTTCGGTGAGAAGTGTTGTGTAGCTTCAGTGCGGGAGTGCAAGTGTCCCCACAAACCGAGTACCTGACTTCCAATTCGTGGAACGTCGTTGGTGGTATCGTTTGTTCCAGTGTAGGTGCGCAAGTTACCTACACACGCACATCGAGCGTTTTCAATCTGTGGAAACGTGGTCGGTGCGATACATTATTGTGTGTCGTCGAACCGCTGCCGTTCGAATTCACAAGAAATTACCAGTGCAGGTTTGCAAGTTCCTGTACAAAGCATATCGAACGTTTTCAATACGTGGAAACGTGGTCGGTGCCAGTTATTGTTTCTGACGGTCAAGCCTCAGTCTTTTGGACGCTTGTTGAACAATACATTGTTCAAGTGTTAGTGAACATTGAATTCAAAGTTGTATGTTTCAAGTGTAGGTGAGCAAGTTCCCTATACACGTACATCGAACGTTTTCAATCTGTGGAAACGCGGTCGGTACGGTATCCTTTTGCTTGTGATCGATCATCAGTCGTTCGAATACGCAAGAAGTGTTTTCAGTGCAAGGAGGCAAGTTCCCTGCTTAAGGCATATCGAACGTTTTAATTCGTGGAAAACGTGGTCGGTGCTAACAAACGTATTGTGAACAATACGGTTCGCGCGCGTTATTCAAACGGAGTGAGCGTGTGCGCGAGTGAACAATTCTCTCTTTTCGGGTTAAGATAAAGGTTCGCGCGCGTTATTCAAACGAAGTGAGCGTGTGCGCGAGTGAACAATTCTCTCTTCTCGGGTAAAGCAAAGTTCCGCGTGTGTTAATCCGGGTGTGTGCGTGAGTGTGCGAACAATAAAACCGCGTGGTTTGAACAAATTCTACGGGTAGAGTACGGGACAAATTGAACTATTTTACGAACATTCAGTGTTGTGAAAAGTGTTTTTTGTTACAAGTGAAAATGCCTGGTTCACCAGTTCCAACGACGTCGGCGGCGTTTGAGGAACAAGACGCATCGCATCGTGTATCACATGTGCAAGCTGCATCAGACAGCGATCATGTCCAAGCCAATCCAATACTGAGGGCAGCCGTGGCAAGAGAAGCTTCGGAGAGTGAGTTTGCAGGTTTTGAATCAGTAAATTCAAGTCCTACTTTTCCAACAGCAGCAATGCTGGCGGAGAAAAGAAAGCGAATGCGTCAGCATTTCGACCAAAGGCTGGACCGCATTGATCAAGCACTACAGCATGCAACAAGAGCGGATGCCGCTTTTCTGAAAGGATGTGCGTCACGCTTGTCGATGCTATCCACGGAATATGAAACATGGCACACCAACAATTTGGTTTCTTCTTCCAATGCACAGTTCGAACAAGAAGAAGAAGAGTACGCCTCTTTCGAGAGCCGCCATTTTGAGCTTTCATTGGCAATTGAAAGAAACTTGTCATCAAGTGTAGTTTCCACACCAACACGCGATACCATGCCACACACAAAACTTCCCGAAATGCGCTTGCCAACTTTTGATGGAAAGATGGAAGATTGGTTACCGTTTCGAGATGCCTTTCTCAGTCTTATTGATCGCAATAAGAATTTAGCCGACGTAGACAAGCTACGATACTTAAAAGGCTCTCTTCAAAAGGATGCTCTTAACGTAGTAGGAGACATCGAAATCACCGACGCAAATTATTCTGTTGCCTGGGAAGTATTGAAATCGCGATTCGAAAACAAAAAGCTAGTGGTGAAACGATATCTTGATGGATTATTTGCGATACCACACATGAAAAAGGAATCATACGAATCACTGATTTCTTTAATTGACAGTTTTGAGCGTGGTGTTAAAATGACGACTAGAATGGGAGTGGCCACGGAAGGATGGAGCGTGCTCTTAGCTCACATGGTCTGCTCTAAATTAGACCTGGCCACACTTAAACAATGGGAAATACATCATAGCTCAACCAATGTTCCCACGTATGACGAGATCATGAAATTCCTTCGCAGCCAAGCAACTGTTTTGCAAGCCATGGCTCCAGGCAGGAATCGAACAAGTGAAGCAACAACAGCTGGAGGCAGAATGAAAACCCGCAACGAAGTGTACAGCGTGGTTAAGCCGGCCACAAAGGTTTGTTCATTCTGCAAAAGGGCTTCACATGCTGCGTACCTGTGCGAAGTGTTTCGAAATGCATCTGTGGAAAAGCGACACGAGCTAGTGAGGAACGGACAGTTGTGTTTTAACTGTTTGTCGGCGGGTCATCAGCGAAAGGATTGTTCGTCCGGATCTTGCCGTGTATGTCAGCGAAATCATCATACGATGCTTCACAAACCGAATTCTCCAATTGATCAGTCGTCATTAGCATCAGCGTCATCACTGCCGTCTACATCAAATGCAGAAGCAGCTACACCGGCTTCTATTGTTCAACATTGTGCGCGCAACAATTTCGAAAAAATAATCCTGTTACCAACAGCAATGGTACAAGTAGTGAATGTTGACGGAACACGTATCTGGGCTCGAGCTTTACTGGATGGAGGTTCACAGATCAACATTGTTACGGAACGATTGGTACAGCTGTTGAGAGTCCAGAAGAGGAACGAGCATCATCTGCTTGGTGGAATAGGGAAGGCACAGCATTCGTCTCATCATTCTGTGAGCCTTGCTATCCACTCTCACTGCTCTACCTTCAAGGCAAGCTGGAAGTTCCATGTGCTGCGAGAAGTGACGTGGGACCAGCCAGCACATGCAGTCAATCCGGAAGGATTGAACCTACCGAAGGGAGTGACGTTGGCGGATCCTCATTTCTATGAGCCAGGGCCAATTGATCTACTTATTGGGCGAGAAGGTTACAACGATCTACTTTTGGGTAACATTCTTCGGTTGAATAGCCCAAAACTACTACTGCAAAACACGGAGCTGGGTTGGATTGTCTCAGGTCAGGTAAGCCAAGGTCTAACACACTCTTCCTTAGTGCTCAACGTCATGACGCTGAATGACCAACTAAGCCGGTTTTGGGAACTGGAAGGCTGCTACTCCCCTGCGATGTTATCCGTCGAGGAAGCTGAGTGTGAGGCAGCATTTGTACAAACAACTTCACGAGACCACGAAGGCCGTTTCGTGGTAGCCTTACCAACGCGTACTGAAAGGCTTAATCAACTAGGTGACTCTTATGAAGCTGCATCACGGCGGCTACAATCGCTCTGTAGGCGATTAAATATCGACTCGAAATTGAAGCAGGAATATTCTAAATTCCTACAGGAGTATCTCGATCTAGGACACATGGAAGAAATTCCATCTGACCGCCATGACATTGGAAAGACATATTACATGCCGCATCATTGTGTAGTACGACCCGACAGCCTCACGACTAAGCTAAGAGTCGTATTTGATGCATCCAGTTCTACTGATACAGGGGTATCCCTCAACGATGCACTGATGGTGGGACCTTCAGTGCAAGATGATCTTTTGTCGTTGTTACTCCGATTTAGAGTACCCAGATTTGCGATTTTGGCTGACATTGAAAAAATGTATCGCCAAATTTGGGTGAAGGAGTCCGATCGTCCACTTCAACGCATCCTGTGGAAAGAATCTGCTGATGATAGAATTCGCATCTATCAGCTGAAAACCGTTACGTACGGCACAGCCTGCGCACCTTACTTGGCCACCCGTTGTCTGCAAGCGTTGGCTAAGGAAGGAGAAACAAGATATCCCAGGGCATCCAAGGTCCTCGAGCAAGATTTTTACATGGATGACATGATCACCGGTGTGGAATCTGTTGAAGATGGCCGGATTATTTGCAGCGAAATAAATCAGCTGCTACAATCGGCAGGATTTCACCTGCGCAAATGGGCTTCAAACTCGTCTGAGTTACTGGAGCAAATACCAGCTGAACTACAAATCGAGGGAGATGTTTTGAACATCGATCGCAGCACATCCATCAAGGCTTTGGGTTTAAGATGGATGCCATCATCGGACCAGCTAGGGTTTAGTGTGCCTGGTTGGAAGGAATCAGAAATCATCACCAAACGCATTGCGTTATCAGACTCAGCTAAGTTGTTCGATCCTCTTGGACTGTTAGGACCAGTCATTGTAGTAGCAAAGTGTTTCATGCAGGAGCTCTGGAAGAACGAAAATACCTGGGATGAACCTTTGGAGTCTGAACGGCAACAATTCTGGTTGCGCTTCAGAGAACAACTCGCTGATCTGACTAGCTTGACAATTCCACGACGAGCAATTGGTGGAACAGTGCGAATTGAAGCTCACGGATTTAGTGATGCTTCCCTACGGGCTTATGGCGCCTGTATCTACATACGAGCAGAATCGTCCGATGGCCAAGTCTCAGTACGGTTGTTATGTGCTAAGTCAAAGGTGGCACCGATACCTAATACCAAACGGAAGAAAAACGTGTCCCTTCCACGGCTCGAGTTGTCGGGAGCGTTGTTACTATCACACTTATGGCAGAAGGTGAAGCAAGGGGTGAAATTGGAGCTTAAATTCAACTTCTGGGTTGATTCAACGATAGTTCTTCATTGGCTTTCAAGCAGTCCTTCCCGTTGGAAACAGTTCGTTGCGAACAGAGTTGCGGAAATCCAGCACCAAACCTACAAGATGCCTTGGAGTTATGTGGCCAGCGAGCACAATCCAGCTGACATTATTTCCAGGGGAATGATGCCTTTGCAGCTCATGGATTCCCAACTTTGGTGGCAAGGGCCCTCATGGTTGCATCTTCCAAGTCAAGCTTGGCCTACGAACAAACCCAATACTGAAATTTCCTCGGAAGATTTGGAAGAGCGATCGATTGTAGCCACATCTCAACAGGTACCGCCAAATTTTCTATTCGATCTTTCTTCATCTTACGAAAAATTGGTGCGACTTACGGCATATCTGCTGCGATTCATGTACAATTGTCAACCGACACACCGCGGAAATCTACGAAAGGGGTTTCTAAAAATAGATGAATTAGTGTCAGCGTCTCTAACGCTCGTTCGTCTGGCCCAACAAGAAACCTTTGCTGAGGAGCTTCGGGATGTTCGTCAAACTGGAGCGGTCAAGCCGAACTCAAAACTGAAAACGCTAACACCTATTCTGAAAGAGGGTATCCTACGTGTGGGTGGTCGTTTGCGAAACGCGCCTGTTTCGTATGAACGCAAACATCCGATAATTTTAGCGTTTTCTCACCCATTGACCCTACTGATTGCGCGTTCTTATCATCGACAATATCTGCATGCGGGACAACAAGAGCTCATATCTAGCCTGCGTGAGAGATTCTGGCCCCTTCGCGTACGCAACCTGGCACGAAAGGTCGTATATGAGTGTGTAAGTTGTTTCCGATCCAAACCAACAACGGCAGAGCAAATCATGGGAGATTTGCCCAGCGAACGCGTAAACCCAGTTCTCCCATTCTACAACACTGGTGTGGATCTGTGTGGTCCATTATTCTATAGACAAACCAACAAGAAGGCTGCTCCAATCAAATGCTATGTTGCTGTTTTCGTCTGTCTTGTGATCAAGGCAGTACATGTGGAGCTTATTGCCGATTTGTCTACTCCAGCCTTCATTTCTACATTGAAGCGTTTCATAGCTCGTCGCGGTAAACCATCCGTAATCCAGTGCGACAACGCCAAAAATTTCCGGGGAGCTGATCGAGCGCTCAAGGAGATGTATGAGCTGTTCCAGAAACAACAACATCAGGATGCTGTTACAACTTACTGCGGAACGGAAGGGATCACCTTCAACTTCATCCCTCCGCGGTCACCCCATTTCGGTGGGATCTGGGAGGCCGCAGTGAAGTCGCTTAAACGGCATCTCAAGGCGACGATAGGATCCAGTATCTTGCGGCGAGACGACCTGGAAACTATCTTAGTTCAAGTGGAGGCTTGTTTGAACTCGCGACCGTTAACTGCACTTTCCAACGATCCAGAGGACCTGGAAATTCTGACACCGGGTCATTTTTTGATTCAACGGGCGCTTACATCGGTCCCTGAGCCATCTTATGCTGAGATTCCAGGCAACCGCCTGGACCGCTATCAACAATTGCAGGAGTATGTTCGGCGGATTTGGAAGCGATGGAATCGAGACTACTTGTCTGGTTTGCATCCGCGTACCCGGTGGACTTCAAGGCGAGACAACGTTCGGGAGGGCACTATGGTCCTGCTGAAGGAGGACAACCTTCCCCCTCTCAAATGGCGCTTCGGCCGAGTGCTGAAGATTTATCCTGGTGATGACGGCTTGGTTCGAGTGGTTGATGTGAAAACGAAGGATGGAATTTACAGAAGAGCCATCACCAAGATCTGCATACTGCCCGGACAGAAGGAAGAAAGAGAGGTTTCGTAATAAGGGTTGAAAGCTACCTTTCAACGGGGGCGGCTATGTTGAGTAATGAATTTGTACGGTATAAACATATGACCTTCTGTCACTTGAATTTGCTGCTTGGGAATTGTATTGAGGGGACGAATGAAGGAAACAAGGAATAAAGAAGGAGTCTAGCGCAAGCGTTCAATCAGTACAGACGTTCCTCTCTCTACCAGTTGAGAAATTCACTAACTAAAACAGTTACTTTCCTTCAATTTAGACAACATCAGTGACTAGCATGTATTTTATAATGTAATAAATAACATACATTTATTATTTATTATTTTTTCCATTTTCTCGTTTTGCTAGTCACCAGTGTTGCTTAAATGTTTTCCCTCACTGTATGGTATTGAATCCAAATTATATCCCATCGACAGAGCGAACCTTTGAAGGACAATATCGCCCCGTTTGCCGGCCCGTTTGACATCCTTATTCGTGCCTGTGTCCTTGCCAACCTTGTCGACCCTTCTCGCCACAGGAATACGGAGGAAAATAGCAAACTAAAAAAAAAAAAACAAGAAAAGATCGAAGGGAATTTTTTCCCCCTCTTTGTTTCCCCGACAAATCCCGATTGACTATTTTTCTGCAAATGTACGCATATTTTGGTTAGTTTTGACGACAAAACAAAACAATTACCCAAAGTTTGATACAATCATACTCTTTTGCTTCCTCTTTTTTGTTGCTACTCTTGTTGCTTTTCTCTTACGCCTTTGTTGCCCGTCCCGGGGTGGTTTTCGGGGATGGTGGATTTATGCTTCTTTTGTTTGTTTCAATGATTTCGGTTTAAGGGGTTCCCTTCGTTTGCCCTTGCCCACGGGGAAAACTCGGGAATGCACACAACAGGGGACAACACACAGACACATTTCCATTTTTATGCATCCTGCTCGCGTACGTAGTACGTCAAGCGATATTGTTGCGAAGTTTGCAAAACTCCCTTTCCACCCCACTTAATAGAATCCTTTCGCTCTCCCTTGTCTGTGAACGGTTGGGTTGCAAACGGCAGGGCAGGCGTTCCGTGCAGTGACGGAGCAGCTCGATAGTTGTCAATTTCGTTACGGTTCATTTGCACACATCACGGCAGTGGTAGAGCATGCGAAGCTACAATCTGGCCTCGGTTACGGGTGTAATTTCAGCACTTTCTGGTTCGGTTCGAGTAGTAGTAGTGCGTTCTGCTGCGCTGTCAAACGTCAAACCTGCACGCTGCACGGAGCAGCTCGAAGAGGGTTTGTCGAATTGCTGATTAAAACGATTTCCCCGTAAAGAATGACCAAGAGAAAGGATATGTGCACAGCAAACAAACAGGAGAACTAATGGAGAGGGAGAAGCAAAATTGCCAATAATGTCCTTTTCCGCAGGCTAGCGCCGAGTCCCTGTGTAATCGATCCGCAACCGCAACGGACTGTATGGAAACGGCTGTTGTATTTGGAAATTGCTGCTAGCTCGTTGTAGCAAATGGTTCACGGGAACCTCGGGTACCTGATAAAGATCCGCCCGGTGACTAACTTGATGGTTTTGGGACAATGCCATACGATAAGCACTGCAACTGCAAATAAGGCTTGGACCTCTTGGTATGGAGGCAAGAAAGCAAAAAAATACTACTTGAAATCCTGTCCGCCCATAAATTGTAACGATTGGCACACTTGGTGACAATGTGCAAAGCCGATGCCTGTGGTTATGATTATACCACACACACAATCGTAAGACTGCCATTGTTGGGTGGTACAATGGAGAAGAACAAAGTCAGCAACAAATCAGCTGTGGCTAGGCAGCTGGGTGTACTGTGCCCAGGAAAAAGCCTATCCTTTTGTAGGTGCTTTGTTTTTATGGAAATGTAGCAACCGTATCAGCAGTTCCTCGCTAAATCCTGAGAAGAAGATAAAAGAACTGCTGGCAAGGGTAGGAAAATTATTGCTGATGGAGGTAGAGAAACACTCGATGGGAGAAATAAGATGTCTTACTGCTTATATCAATTGCCTGGCAGGATATTTGTTGGATGTAAATCAATCAATGGCATTGCAGTTAGTTTGCATTTGATTGATAGAAAAGAGCTCAACGCACAGAAAGTATTTCAAGTGATCCAATACAATGACGACAGATGTAAGAAGGAAAAAGGGTAACGGAATTAAATGAGGAGTTTAACAGAGTGCATCAACAACACATTGATTACTGGTAGATAACTGTTATGACCATTTGTTATTAGCATATACCAGCTCAAACAAAACTATTGCTCTACAGTCGCTTTAGTTAGAATGAAATTAACAAATGCCATACAAGTTTAAATGAATCACGTGAAATGCTTATATTAAATCTTTGCCTGAATCAGGCTATTACAATGTTGTGCTTTGTTATCGCATGTGGTACTTGCATGGGAAGTCAAATATGGAATTAATGCACAAGGCACTGCCAACGTTAGAATTTCCTCGCAGAACATGGTTTAGGCATTACTGACATTGCATGGCACCAATAATCTTTAATTATATTTTAGAACACAGTTGCTAGCTTGTTTCTATTAGAATAGTTGTTCTTTAATTAACAAAGGTTAGATTCTTATATGATGAATAATTAAATGATCATTTACTACATTTACTCAACAATTGGTTTTATTCATTAATCTTATTAGATTACTAGATTTTGTGATAAAATTTACTTAAAACATTATCCTTTATTTAAAAATAATATTTGGTTTGTTATCTTCAAAAAACTCACTAAACGATAGCTAGTTTAAACAAAAAGTTTTGTAAAAATAAATTAAAAAATAAAATAGTAGTAAAAAAAACAACATCAAACGTAAAAAGCAAACAAACACTTAATCTACAGAAAGGAACCACCAACAGTATCAATAATGTAATAAGCTTATAAAACTGTAGTAAAAAGCAGGAAAAATAGAAAACGTAAATAAAACGAAAAAAGAAGAGAATGAAGCTAAACTCAACAAACAAACACACGATCAACACCCTTCAAACGAATTAGAGTGGATCATTAACGGAATGGTTCGTTTTTGGGGGGCATCTAAACAGCCGTCAGCCATCTAAACATGCTGTCTACTTCCGGTTTTGCAATCGATCTGTGTATCCTTTTTTTCTTCTTCTTCGCTTCACGAAACAATACGAACAAACAGCAACGCCGAAAGCATCAGTTTAGCAAAACAGGAAACACAACTTCCCATCAAGCCGGCGCTCGGGCAGCGACAAAATGGCAAATTGAAAAACGGTACCCAGAAAACAGACCAGCAAAAAAAAAAAAAAAGATAGCGAACACAAACAGTTCGTTTCGGGATGTGAGGGCAATAGTTGAAATAGAATGCAACCAACCACCCGGTGTGCACGCTCCTGGCTGGCAGTTGTGGATCCTGCAGCCCTTCGGTAGAGGGTGTGAGCTAACGGTAGAGACAGAGAACGATCGATATAATCGTACAGCGTTCACCACCACCACTTTTCTCCTGTCTTGCTTCCTGGAAGGCTCCGTTTCATCAATCAACGGCTCAATCACTCAGTTAGGGACCGAATAGGAATACGCGCCGTTATCGACTTTTGGACGCACTTCTAACGGATGGAGCGCTCTCTCAACCTTTGGCAAACTGACACTATGCAAGAGAGTACCAGGAGGGAAAAACATACACAAACACAAAATAGGAAGAACATAAAAAACAGCCCATAGGAACAGGATCTGCTTCGCACTGTACGCTGTGGAACCAGACTTTCTAAACGCATTCGCGGACCGCTGGTGTGCAACATCTTCTTACGCACACGGCCTGCGGGGGCGCACCATTTGTTCGGGGCATCAGCGAAATGAGTGGCATCTGTTTCAATTACCGGAAGACGTACCGGAAAGGCGGAACCGATAGATTCCTCGGTTCCTGGAACAAGGAACCGGCCGTCCGGTTTTTCATTCCCTTGTCTCCTAGTGCAAAAAAAAAAAGAAAGACAAACGTGTGCCGTCCGTGCCGTCGAAATTGAAACATGCCGCGAAGTTCGATGTGTGTGCCTCCGTCTCCCTCGTTTACTTTTTTGCCGCCCTGCCGCAGCCCCGGTGCCACGTGATCTATTGCGCAATATTTCCTTCCGCTTGCACATGGCCTACTTTGGTTCGATTAAGCTTCGGTATTTTTTTTTTTTATTCTTTGAGTATTTTCCACGGCTGTTCTGGATCCTGTCGCCGAGTACGCTTTTTGCTCGCTTCAATACACACACACACACACACACACACACACACACCACACACACACACACACACACACACACACACACACACACACACACACACACACACACACACACACACACACTCCGTTATGGGCTGTTGTTTCCGCCGTCGCTTTCATGTCGCTGTGCTCCCGGGAGTCATATGGTGTTCTCATCGTGCCACGGAAACGGAACCTGCTGTTGAAACGAGGACGAGAGAAGAACAAAAAATGAAAGAGCCGTCCGCGTCCTTTGCAAGGACACGTACACACAGCAAGACCGTTGCCCCGCCTGGCCCGGTGAAAGCCTGTAAAAGGACGATGGAGGAAAGTACCCCGCAGTACTTTCTTCACCCATTGCGCTTAAGGCGTCACATAAGCGTCATAAGCTGGCTGTAACGGATAAGCAGCAAGAGCTGCCGTGAGATCCGTTGCTGCAGATGACAGACCAAGAAAATATCGACGCGCTTTGCATTACGCAACGATGGTGCGATGGCCCGCGCTCCAAAGGTGGAACGAGCGCGCGCGTTTGAATATGTATTGCCCCGGCAGCTTACTGAATTTGGTGCCCTGCCCGCCACTGTCTGCTAGATACAGCTTCGGTAGCGTCAGATGGAACCCAGAAGGTGGGCTCACGGCATTACTTAAGCTTGTGTGTGTGTGTATGAGTGTGTCTGTGCACTTACAGATGTGAAGCTCGAGCAGCTTGCTTCAGCATATCTTTATTGATGATGTGTCACCGCGATTTGCGAATGTCATTTTTTGTTATGCAAAGTTTGTGCAAAAATGCTGCTGTGCTGTGGTGAGATGAGGTGACGGGGGAGTGCTTTGGCTGAAGGGAGCATTAAGGTACTGAGGGACGGCTGGTGAATTGAGCGATGAAGAGAAGCTCCATGATTTGCACAAGCTGTCTATTGGAAGTAAAGGAAGATCATGACAGTGAGTTTCTCAAAATTGTTTGTGATTACAGCTTAAAAATATACAGGATATCTCATCGAAACTAATAATGGTCTACGTTTGCGTCGTTTTATTTTCTTTGATATTAAAAGATAACGAAGTTACAATTGTATCAAAACTCTTATTACCATTTCTATTATTGTCCTTGTTCAAGGTATTTATTAAACTAATTTCAAGAACTAGTTTAGGAGTTTTGTGAGATTACATATGTACCTAAACCTCTTCAGATGTGTAGTGTATTTATTATATCCTCATCGATCGTCATCGATTTTGATGATAGAGACTAATTATGAGCCTAGAACTGAAACTAGAACCGAATCATTCCCGGTACTGGTACTGGTACTGAGCGCTAGCCTATATTGATCCTTGATCTTGGATCTTATCATACACCAGGAACTAATCATGCACCTTATCCCAGTCCCAACACAGAATTCCAACCTATCCAGGTTATGGAACTGATTATGAACCTAACCTGTTCTGGTTAGGTTCGTAGTCCTAACAGATGTCGAACCATTCGCGATGCTGGAAAGCAACCCAAACTAATACCAGTTTTGGAGCTGACGGCAATCATGTCCCAAGCCAGGAAATGATTGTGAAACAGTTCTGGTGCAGAATCTGTTCCCTCATAGAATATCCAGCACTCAAATCCAAAACGTGAATACATCTGCATCCGAAATGCCCTAAAAAGAGTACACCCATTGATAGAGCACAACAACCAGCACCAGCAAAACCTACTCATGGCTCCTCTCCCTCTTCAGAAAGCACTTCTGCACGTGCAAAACATTGATCCGACAGCCGAAGCACGTGAACCAATCCCCATATTTGCCTATGCCAACCGAGCTATGCAGAAGCACAAGCAACAGCAACCAGCAGACAAACACTTCCCCTAAACAAGCTAGCAAATGGAAATTTGCCACGGGCGTTCGGGGCTCCCAAAAATTGCCATCAGAACCAGACCTTTCCCCTATTGGTGTACGACGTCGCCTTGGACGTCAAGTCGGCAGCGTTGGAAAAAAAGTAAGCAAAAGATGGATGCCACACACACACAAACACACATTCTTGGCAGGTGATTGATTTTGCACCACAACCCACCACTACCATTTCCAAGGAACCTTTCTTCGTGCGAAGTAGCACACACATTTTGTTTGCTTTTCACTCAATCATCGAAATACATCCCTTATAAAACGTTCTCCAGCACAAACGCCCCGATCCCCCCTCCCAGCCCAAAAAGCTAGATTCAAAGGAATAATAGGAAAATCCCGCCCTTCATCTTCGGGAAGGAAACGATTCCACATGCATCCGTTCGAGGATGGCCAGGTTGTTTGCTGCAGACGCTGCTTCTGCTGCTGCTGCTGCTGCTCACAGTTGGGCCATTTTCGTGGAAATGTACGCGGGGGGGAGCAAGAAAAACACACAGCTTTTGAAGCTTTCTTGTGAAGCAACGGTGGGAAAAGAATGGGCAAAGCTTGAAGTAACAAAACACAAAAAAGCCGACCAAATTTCCCTTGAAATGAAGAAAGCCATCGGTATGGGGGGGTTTTTTTACGTAAGGTCGAAGGTGTTTATAGAAAATCATATTTTTGCACCTTCCACTTGCGAGAATTTCGATGCGCAGTAAACAAGATGCGGTACTGGCGGTGGGAGTTGTTTGTTCAGGCACCTGAGGAGTGGTGTCTGGGTTTCGCCTGCGTTTGCTTTCGCTTGTGCTCTGCCTGTGTGATGACTTCGCGGGAATTGTTTTCCGATTCAATTTCCAATAAAAAATTATTTGCTCGATTCTGGGGACTAAATTAGCAGATGTTATTGAAGATTATTGAGTATTGGGTTGGTATTAGCTGGAGCTAGTGACAGATATATCTTGATATATCTGGAGGAAATGGTGAATCGCGAGGAGTATGCTAGTAGCTCACTAAGTCATCGAAATACGGAGAAGTTAATGTTATTTCTTGAACTCTCTGCCAAGCTTTTATTTAGGGGTGTGCTGGAGCAGTCATTAATGCTGCTAATGGACAACTCTTTCTGAGTCCTGAAATACTATGCAGCAAGCAATCGATATTCATTCATTTCATCAACGTCAACGTTCCGTACGACCTACAATACACTGTGATGGAGTACGTAGAGATTTTTGTCAAAATAAAGGCAGCCGTTAAGAATAACACTACAAATGCTACGAAGCAAGACTCTTGTCTTGATCCGGCAGGACCAAAACCGAAAGGATCCATCAAGATTTTTCCCTTTTTTCTCTCCTTCCGAGCTGTCGAAATGATGTTTTGACAGAACTCATTTGTTAATGGGTATTGCTTGCACACAAATCCGGGCACAAGGCCGGTTAGGGCACTTTCCGGGAAGGAAATAGATTCTGCTCCGTTGTCTGCTCCGAACGCTCTGCAAAACACTCAAAGACGTGCTTGACACGCTCGCGCTCTCGCTAGAACCAATGAACCGTGGCAAGATTTATGCTCAATTGAAATCCTTTTAACGCTGGCAAATAATTAATGAGCTCGTTTGGGAGCACAAGCTCGCATTCGTCCAGGCGGTTTGTGTCCAGCGCGTTTGTGTGACAGATTTTGTGCGCTACCGGAACCCGGGGCACGGTGTACTTCAGTCGCAATGGAATTACTTCCGTGTGTGGAGAAGTTAATTTCCTTTTTTGGGGAGGAGAAATTATTCCTGTTTTCCTATCTGTTTCCTATTCGCCATCAGTCCGTTCTGTTACATCGTTATCAAGGCTACCGGCAGAGCGCCTGGCGACCAGAAGGACACTGGCCACAGGGAGTTGATACTTTCGTCAGGCTACTTTAATTACCTCTCCGTAAACACATCGGTCGCGCACGCATACCTCATCACGCGTAGCATCAACGGCGAAACGTGTGTAAGCGGAGCGGTGCAAATGTTATTAGGTGAAATATACTCACATTTTTTATGGTGGCTCACTTTTATTCCTCTTCCCCCTTTTTTGGTCGAGCGCAAAATAAGGCATAAAACACTTCGTTTAATGGGTTTGCCCGCTGGGAGTAATGGGTTCTGTTTTTGTGTGTGCGTGGGTCCGTTGGATGGTGGTGTTTAGTGGGTTGATTTTTCGATAGGTTTTATTGGCGGTCGGGCAGAGGTGCAGTGGGGTTACTGGGCCGGTTTTCAGTGTGCAAAGTTTGATCCCGTGAAAGGTAGGCGAAAAATGTGGAAATTTTATGGAGTGCTACTCCCAGGCGACCGCGTGCAAGGGGCGACCGGTGTTAACGTGTTACTTGTGCCTGCATTTGGCATGGATAGTGACGGGAAAAGATCGTTAAAACTCTTTTCATTTGTTAATTTTTCTAAAGCAATTGCATTTGATTTATTTTTTCTTATTTTTTATTTTTTTGTGTTTTTTTTAATATTGATTATTCTGCTTAGTTTTTGTTCGTTCTTTGAACTATTCTTTTACTTTTTTACTTTACTTGTACTTTTCTTTAAACAGTTTTTGTATTTTTACTAATTATTCTGCTTAGTTTTTGTTCTTTCTTGTACTATTTTGTTTTACGTATTTGATTAATCATTGTACTCCTCTCTGTGTTTAATTTTTGTAGTTTTTCTTCTTTACTCATTGTAGTATTGGTCATTTGTTTAATGTTGATAACTTTTTGTTTGGTAATAATTTCTATTTTTATTTTGAATTTAATTCAATGAATCTAATATTTGTGTTATGTTGTTGATTATTGTTCAATTCATGTTAGTTTTTTCATTCATATATCTGTTCTCTTTCTTTTTTGTGTTTTGTGTATTTATGAGAATTTCACTCTTTTTATTTAATTTCTGTTGGCTATTTAAATGTTTGTACCGTGATACATAAATATTAAAAATAGTTGTTCTTTATTTTAAACCGTTTTTTTAGTCAAGCCCAATGTACCATTAGATTATTGCATAATTTTAACCTTATCTCTAATTTGCTTTGTGTTTGCTGTATTTTAACTGAAAACGAACCTCTACACAACACCATTCCCCGCTTCTGCTGTGCCGAAATAGCAAACTTCCTTCCTTCTCAAAGCCGAAATTGAGTGTTCATTGCATACTTTATACCCCTGCCTGTAGCCTCCTCCTTCCAGCACCTAAGTTTCATGTTTTATTTTTCCCACCGAAACACATTAAAACACCACTCTCCATTGGCAAAGGTAGCCCCAAATGTGTGTGTGATCTACCGTGCCACGGTGTCGACGTTTAATTACTTTGTTGATTTCCTCCCAGTTTACCGAGGACATTCGGGTCCGCGAGCGAAACACTTCCCGGTGCAACTGAAGCAAACAAACTAGCACAGGGTGGCACACACACACAGCCAGCACCAGCAGCAGCTATTTGGTAGTTTATATTCGCCATTGGCTGGTCGTTAGTGTGCTAAGGGTATTTTATTTTTCGGAACGTTTAATTACCTTCATTTTACCTATCGCACCATGGTGTGCGGTGGCAACGGGGCAAAGAAACAGGAAACATCCCCCGCCGGATGCCGGAGGAAGGTAAACATGAGGGCGCCCGAAACCCCTCGTGCGGGATTCGAGACATTGATAAAATGATCGAGTGTTTTGGGAGATGACAGAATAGTTCCTTCTTGCGAGTACTCATGCGCTGTTGATGACTCCCACATGGCATCGAATGTTTCAACACACCATTTAGAAGGAAAATGTGGTACCTTTAGAAAAAAAACCACACACACACACGGCTACGATACGATGAGTGATAGTTTCATTGTTTCTGCTTTTTAGCATTTTTATCGACTGCCTCATTTGTTCTGAGGGCAGTTGATTTGAAAACACACAAAATAGAAAGTTTGAACGGGGGAAAAAACGGTTTTTACCAGCGGGAATAATTAAACCAACAGCGAGCGACCCTCTGAAACGACAAAAAAGAAGCATAAAAGGCAAAACATTAACCTACCCAAATGACCCTATATCGGTAGCTGGTAGATACAATAATTTCGTGTTGTTCTTTGTGTGTGTGTGTGTGGGCACCGAAACATTCGTTTCTAGTTTCCTAAACATTTACATTTTAAGACAGCACCCGCTTTGGGACCGCTGACAGCATTTCACCATCCACCGTGGGTGACGGGAAAATAGAAAACAAAAACACGCTGCTTCACACTGCTGGAAAATTATCGCAACTGTCAACACGCTTGTCAGGTACAGGCTGAGTTTGGGTGCCGTTTGGTTAGTTGGCTGGCGATATGGAGTGCCTTTCTTTACCGAATATAATGCGCGTTCCGTTCACTGACAGCTCTAATTAAATCGATACATTTTTTATGAGGCTTGGTTGGTGTTTCGGCGGTTTTTGGCGCTACAGTAATGTTTGCAGTACGTTAAGAATAGCTTAGAATAGTTTAGTTATTGGTCGGTAATTGTATCGCTTTTGCTAGCAGGCTTATTAGAGCGGGATTTTTAACAATGCAAATACTAAAATATAACAAAGCAAATTAAAGATTGAAATCAAATAATGTTTTAATGATTCTATCTCGAATCCATCGTATCATATAAAAATCAACAAAGAGTGAAGGAAGAAAAAAAATTTCTACAAATATTTCATACGCCGCTACATCTACAAACAGGTATAGTTCGTCAACTAGAAATGAAACTGGACTAAGTTCCGAATCCGGAACAGTTACAGATACTTTTCTAGAAATTATTTTTTCCTACTCATTTATGGAGCTATTCATGATCAGTTCCAGGACCGATATAGGTTCATGATAGGCTATAGGACCTGTATGGGTTCATCATCAGCTCCATGACAGGTTTGGGTCCATTATAGGCTCTCTCTATCTCTCTCTCTCTCTCTCTCTCTCTCTCTCTCTCTCTCTCTCTCTTCTCTCTCTCTCTCTCTCTCTCTCTCTCTTATTGGCCTGGTCACGATAGAGCACTTCGATGTGACATGGCCCGGTCTACAATCATTCTCCAGGATCTTCGGTCCTTGACTGCAGCCTCCAATCCATGTAGACACCCAATCTCCGACAGGTCTCGCCTCACCTGATGCAGCCATCGAGTTCGCTGTTCTCCCCTGTGCCTTATCGCTGCCGAACACCTTCTTGGTGGGACAAGAGTCCAGCATCCTCATAACATGCTCCAGCTATCGTATCCTGCTAGCCTTCGCCACCATCAAGATGATCGGTTCGCCGCTCAGCTCAGCAAGCTCTTGGTTCATCCTTCTCCTCCACGTTCCATGCTCAAACACACCCCCAAGAAGGTCCGGAGGATGCGTAGTTCAAACACGCCCAGAGAGTTTGTACCTTCCGCTCAGATGGTCCAGGACTCGTGGCCGTAGAGGAACACCGGGCGAATCAGTGTGCGATATACAGGGTTTCGAATCATATAAGGGAATAGTTCAATCAGTTAGGGGAATGTTGCAAATCGGTAGGGGAATATTGCATGCAAGCTGTGGATGTTTGCAATCACTTAGGGGAATGTTGCAATCGATTAGGGGAATTTTGCAAGCGTACTGTGGAGCTGTCATCAGACGGTGGGTGCCGGTGTAAAAAGCTTCGAATTGATACCGATGATGTTTTTTTAAAACATCATTTGGAGTTGTTTTCGTGTGGGATTCTGATGTACACATGATAAACTAAAGAAATCCTGCTGCGGAGCCATAATTAAACATGATAAGTTAGTAAGATTGACGAAAACATTTTGAGGTATTTACAGCGGCACCCACAGTCTGATGACAGCTCCACAGTACGCTTGCAAAATTCCCCTAATCGATTGCAACACTCCCCTAGTGATTGCAAACATCCACAGCTTGCTTGCAATATTCCCCTACCGATTTGCAACATTCCCCTAACTGATTGAACTATTCCCTTATATGATTCGAAACCCTGTATCTGACGTTTCGTGCGGGCTTGAAGTCTTCTGGATCTTAGCAACCGGTGAAGCCCATAGCATGAACGATTCCTCTTCACAATTCCGCGTCCCGGGATTCCGCTGCTGATGTCGTTATCCGAAGTAACGACCGTCCCAAGATAGCAGAACTCCTTTGCTACCTCGAGACTGTCGCCGTCAACACTGCTTCCCAGATGGTCTGATTCTCCTGCAAGCAGGAACTTCATCTTCGTCTCATTGATTCTTTTTCCAATTCTTGGAGAAATTGGAGAGACCGTTAGAGCATCGTGCCACGGATGTCGTTGTCTAGCCCCACGCCTCGAAAGACACTTCCCAGGGCGATGTTGAAGAGCAGACAGGAGAGTCCGTCAACCGTCCGTTGCCTCTGTGAGATTCGAACGTTTCCGACGTCAAGTTCGATACTGTCACCTTAGGTGAGGTCCTCATAGGTTCTTTATAGGTTCATTATAGGATCCGGAAGCGATCATCAACCCATATCGGTCCTGGAAATTATCATGAATCTATATCTGCCCTGAAACCTATCATGAAACCATAGCGGTCCTAGAGTCTATCAAGAACACATATTGGTCTTAGAACTGGTCAATAACCCATGAACCATTCATTTAGGCGTATTCTTCGGAAAGACGGGAATCTGTAAAATTCCGTTACGCACCCTAGAAACCTAGACAAAATTAACTAGTTTAATCAAAGTGTTGGACATATGCGTGTAATATTGATGAAAGAAAGACAGAATGTTGTGATTGATAAATCAAACAGTGAAAATTCATATCAGAAACCATATCTTCTCCACATACTTCCAGTAGGAATAGGGCAAAAGAACGTCGCCAAAAAATTGGATTTAATTAGTTTTCTCAAGAAAGCGTGCAATACAAAGAGTAAAAGTAGCTCTGATATGATGTTTATATGAAACTCACATTTACTTTTCATTATTGTGTCAGTTAAGAAGTAAACAAAACTTTGCATGTTTTATTTTTCCCATCGTAACACATGCAAACGTCATTGGTTAAGGTAGCTCAACTGAGACATCACCTATTTGCCTTACCATCTCTTCTCCTTTTTGCGCATTCTTAACTTCCTAATTTTATCTGCTGCGAATGGCCTATGGCGAATGGCACTATATTGCGGCGAATGGCTATGGTAGTGTCCATTTCATCACCCTTGCTGTGGTTAACAACTAACGCTCCAGAGGAACGATTTCAGCCTATCCGAACCCGAACGGGGACCCATCTGAATGTCATAAAAATTCGCAGCCAAGAAATATGCACGGAACAAAACAAAACAAAACAAAAAACAGTATCCGTTGCAGTTGCGCAATGTTCATGGGTACCGAAACGCCCTTTGTTGCCTTTGGCCCGTCAGCTGTGTCAGCTTTTGCCCGGCAGGGCTCCGGGAAGCATCCCAGGTGACGCAGCCCGAATATTATATCGATTCGGGCCCCGGTTTGTCGCTCACTGCTTATCCCTCCCCGGGAGGGATAAAGGTTTCCCGTTCCCCTAGTTCTTTCTTCTGCTGATATGAGCGAAAAATGCCAGCACTCTGTTTGCGGAAAGTAAACAACCACGACCACAATGTACAGCGCTTGAACGTGTGTACGCGTACGTACGTTCGTCAGACATTACGAGGTGACAAACGGGCAGCGAGCGATAAATTTGGAATATTTCACACATCATAAAAGCGTCACGCAGTCAGCTGGAAAAGGAATCGCTTGCAATACGCAGCAGTTTGCTGCTGAGCAGAACGAACTGGGGAACCGGGGCTTGCGGCAAGAGGTTTCAATTAGATGGTCATTGCTGCCATTGCCACTGCAGCCGTACGTGCTGCACTTCTTGCCAATTCATTCCCATGGACCATCGCCACCGTGCCTGGATGGGCGAAAGTTCATGGACGGCGTTGGTTTTATTGCACCACCCCGTACACCCGTGCCTCTCGGGAGAATGAGATCAGGCTTTCTTGGTTTCACAACTTCACCACCACCACCAGGTCCTGTGTCTTTCCAGGTCTTCCCTGCCTCAAATCTCCCACACACATGCACGCACACACAGTGTGGGCCCACCGTCACAGGGCCGTTTATGACTATGGGTTTTATGACACGGTTCATCTTTCGTACGTGCAACGCGTAATAAAAGTAAATATGACGCGGCTAATCGAAGTGCGCACACCGAGGGAGTGTCCATGTGGAGGTACACAATTGCAACTTTTATTGCACGCTCGGTGTCCGCCGACCATAGTGATGCGCAGCAGTGACATAAAACTGCTCATTATCACCTCCTACGGTAGTGTGTGCTGCAATTAGTGTGCCGGGAGGGGGGATCCTTTTCGGTGTGCCAACGGTCCGTACAGTATCGGTACGGTGTGTTTGCTACTTCTAGCTAGGAAGGGAGTTTTGGGTTCCACTTGGTGAGCTTTCGTCCTGTGCAAGGCTCGTCCTTTCCACTGGTCTTTAAAGGCAGGGGATGTTATGAGTAGATATTATGATTATTACCCCGCTTCTCTACACACACACACACACAGCTACACATCTTTACAAAGAAGTCCTAGGTATAGTGTCCTTCGTATCGCTAGCAACACGACGCGGCAAAACGGGAAGCAGCATCATCAGCAATAACCAATCTACTTAATGTGCTTTCAATTACGTTAGCAACGCAACACTAAGCGTTAGCTGCTAGCGCGATGCGGATGTGAAAGGAAGGGGACAAGTATCGTAAAGAATTAATCATAATTTAAGCACACACAGCTGCGAGCTGCGAAGCGTAAGAACGTAACACGCACATGGTGCTGCAATTTCCATACAACAGTAAAGACGCAGTACTGGGGCTTGCAAAAGGATGCCAGTGTGTTGCTGATATTTTCATTTATTTTATATTTGTTTTACTTACATGAACATGTAATTGTTTCATTTTTCTATACTTGGCTTTGGAGTGGGCTGCCTTTATGATGATAGTTTTGGAATCAAGAATTCAACATACTCAACGCTTATTGTAAAGTTTGTTTGGGCTGGTATGTATAACGAAAGATCTTGTAGTAGAAGAAACATTATTTTTTATTATTATTATTTTATCTATTTTATCCAGGGCTTAACAAGCTGCTTTGAAAACTTAATACACTTCTGATACTATAGTAGCCTTCAGAATAGTGTTTGAGAATTACCAAAATTATAAACACAACAATACAAATTATTTTGTTTCCTCCGTGATTAGCTGGACCATTGAAGGACTCTTCAGGACTGTTTGTATGAGTTGAGACCAGTGTTAAAATCAAAGTACCTCGAAAACGCATTATGTTGTCGTACCCTGGCCGGTAAAAGAGTGTTGGCACTATATAGTGTGTTGTGCCGGCGTTGGAATAAAATTTGCGACTGCCCTGATGATTGGCTAGGTACGAATAAACTAAGATTTTCAATATTTGGATGGTGCAATTAAACTAGACTAAGCATTTCTACGCTTGAATTCCAACTTCGCGAGGCCTAGTAGTAAACAGCATGCGGCGTATGATGGTAAATTATCTCTATCGCTGCAGTGTAGTCGTCGAATGGAGTCCCTTATAAATATTCTCTGGGCTGCTTCTATTCCATTAACACGCGTGTCACAAGGGCACCATACAATAGAACAATATTCTACCACAGGTGTCACAAGGCTACAGAACAAGATGTTAAGGCACATTGGATCGTCAAAGTCCCTCGTCATTTAAAATAGTAATCCTAATGATCTATTCGTGCGTTCAATCATTTCTCCTAATTGTTGCCTGAAGTCTAATTTAGAGTCGATTATTACCCCCAGATAACGTATGCCCTCAGTTTTTCTGATGCTAGTACTGTCAATTTTATCCAAATGCTCCTAAACTAAAAAGTTTTTATTGTAAAAAAAATAAATAAATAAAATATAATATAAAAATATAGTAAAATAGCTATCACAATGACTCAACGCAAATATGTGACAAAACAGTACAGAAAAAATAAAATAATTGTGATTAAACGTATACAATCTTGGAACAAAACACATAAACAAAACTAATTAAATATGTCAAGAACATTAAAAAAACCAACATTCAACACAATTGAAAAGAGAGATGACAAATAAAGTCCTAAGTCTTGTTATAGAACCCATCTACCGATTCAGAATGTCCAAAAACATATAGTTATGCTCAAATGTGTATTTCCAAATTTGTTGTTGTTTTTATGATTTTTTTGTGATATTTTGTGTTGTTTTTTGAAAATCCTTTAAGTTATATTTCCAATAATAGATATGCATTTTTAGGTTACAGAACAATGCATTTCTTTTACTATTCTTTCTGTTATTCTTAATTTCCAAGTCTTTCATTGTTCTTTGCTTTGCAGATTTTTTTTTTTACAGAACAATACATTCTTTGTTAAAATTAAAAACTAATGCAGTTGAGAGTTATTCTCCGTCTTCTTTGTCATCAAACATTTTTGCAAGCAGCTGGAGAGTAATGTTTTTTTTTTTCTTCTGGGAAATATTGTAAATGGAACAATCCGTTAAAAATACTGTTTCTATTTGACTCTTTATGTGACCAGTTCCCATCGAAGCTCTTGCTCACCTTTTTGTAACGATCTCACGCACCTCTCAACAGCTCATTCTCAGTACTCAAACCCCCCACAGTTATTCAACGTCATCACCGTACGCGATTTTTTGTGTGTGTTTTTTTCATACGATTGCGATTTAACCTCATTCCTTTTGTCACAGTTTAAGGTGCGCTACTGCTGGCACAAAGGAATCGCAAAAGTCCTTCAAGGGTTTAAGGACAAAAGGAGCGAGTACGCCAAAAAAAAAAAAAAAGAAAGAGTGTAACTACTTCTCCAACCTCCTGCCTCTGGGGTTGGTAATAGTTTCTTATTTTTCCCTTCGCTCTGCCCTCTCTTTAATGCTAATGCAACCCCGTGTGGCGTGTAGTTTGCGAGTAATTAAGAACCATGAGTGGTGTGTGTGTGTGTGTCCCCGTTTGTTCTCGAGCTCCTGCAGCGATCGATCGATCATTCCGGGATGCCGGTGGGGGGAAGACGGCATTAATACGTGTCGGTCATTTCATAGTTTCGAATAAATAATAAGGACAGCACAGGATGAAGAATGGGAATGAAACACGAGGTGAAATGGGGGTTGAACAAAAAAAAAAAACGCCAAAGTGAGGGGGAATCAATGCGAAGGACCGTACCGGATGGCTGTGTGTATGTGTGCGTGCGAGCGCCCCCGTGAAGTATGGCCGGCGGAAATGGTTAATGGGTTTGGGGGCGAAGAAGAAGGAGCGGTTGTAATGCAGGGGAAGGTACAGCAAATGCAAAGGAAAATGGGGAAGTAGGCACCACCCTTTTGAAGGTCATTTCCGGTGGAATTCGTCCTTGCGCTGGCCGTACGTACGCTAGCGTTCAGCTGTTACCGATCCGGTCGCTCCTTTGCCTTAAAAACTTTGAGCCGAAAGAAAAGGGAAAGGGAATTTTCCAACTTCAATCGTTTATATTTAATCGCTCTCCCACTCTAGACGACTCCCACTGTCCAATCCGTAATCACAGGCGCGGGAGGGAGGGTTTTTCCCCCAGCTGTGCATAATTATAGCCGAGTGGTGGTAACCTGATGCCGATCGACGACTCAGCGCATAGCGTGGACCACCGCAAAGCACGAGCCTGTGAGTTGTGTGCTCACGTTTGGGGGAAAAATCACCGGGAAAACCCCCGCCGTAAGAGGATTCGCTCCGTGTTTTTTTTTCTGTTGGTTTCTTGTACCGCCGTTTTGTGATAATTTTGCACTCCACTGGTGGGTTGTCCGGGTTTTCCCCACCAGGTTTTTCACCCAGCTCCCAATTGACGTCATTCGTTTGGTTGTTAAAATTTCAATTTTTCTTCCGTGAGATGTGTTGCAATAAAAAAAAAAACAAAAAAAAAAAACAAAAATTGAAGAATACACACACTGTGTGTACAGAAATCGAACACAAACGGCATTTAAAAGCGAGCGAGCCTTATCGAACAGAAGTGTGGGGCAAAGGTGACGGAGGCACAAACAGTTTTCCTGTTTGAGCCGTTCACCTTTTACCGGCCGGCTGGTAATGTTTGTGTGTTTGTACGGTTTTTTTTGGGGTTGCTTTTGACTTTTTTTTTATTTTGGGACGCTCGCTGGTCTGAAAATAAAAATAAAAAACTCAACCCGTGGAAAACAACAACAGCCGCCAGCCCGCGTGTGGCAGTGTTTGGTTTTTGCAAAAAGGAAAAATAAAAAAACCCTGCAGTTGGTGGGAGCGATCCGGAGGGAGGGGGAGTGGCCGGTTGTTGACACGTTTCACATTTGTTTTTGACATTTTCACGAATGACGCCCGTGCCGGACGCGATCGTGAAGTTTGTTTCTTGTTGTTGTTGTTTTTTGTTCTTGCTCTGCAGCTCACAAATGTCTTCTATTTATTTCCGCCCTCTCTCTCTCTCTCTCTCTCTCTCTCTCTCTCTCTCTCTCTCTCTCTCTCTCTCTATCTCTCTCTCTCTCTCTCTCTCTCTCTCTCTGCTCGGTTCGACTTCCCTATCACCGCTCGGCGCAAAAAACCGGCCATTTGTTGGCCGTTGGCCCGAGATTTGTTTTTCCTTTCCTTCAGGGGGGCAGCACACAGCACGTTAATTGTGTGTGTGTGTGTGTGTGTGTGTATGTGTGTGGATGGGAGCGGTTGTGGCAAGGGTCGCGGGTGTATTTTCCTATTTTTTTATTTATACCTTAAAATTGCACACACACACCTCTCTTCGTGCACGGTTCACGATCGAATGGGTGACGGTGTGTGTGTTTGTGTGCGATTTGCGCTTGTTGTTTGAGGTTAAAAATAAACTCATTAAAGGTTGTGCTAAGATTGGGGGCTATGGGGGGGAAAGCATAGGAGTACGCAAAGTGAGATGCAATTAATTGTTTTGCTGCTTGAGTCGTCGGGGATGGTGTGGGCTGCGGGGTGCTTCGGTTTTCCGAGGCGTCGTGGTCAAAGATCACATTCTCGATCGTGCTTACAGCAAACAGCATAAATAACAAGAAGAGCAAAGAAGCAAAGAACAGAACCTCGGTAAGGTTGGACGAAAAGTTTCGTCATTGTTTGTTTGGGATGGGTTCAAAATTGGCTACTTATGAAACAGATGGTTGCCTGGCGGTCCTTTTCCGCTTCTGAAATCTATGTTTCTGGGGAAAAGTGTTTAAACAATGTTAAACTTGCCTTATCAAAAGATTTCCTGAAATTAATAATCAAAAAATTAAATGAATGTCATAAAAGCTGTACCGTAACAGGCACGAAATATTAACCAAATATCATTTTTAGACCATCATGTAGTTCCAAATAGTTTTCAAGAGTATGAAAATGCTATGGTTAAATGATCTCTACACCTGTTTTCATATTTAATTTCAAATTGATTACGCTTTTGTGTAAATGTAGATACAAAAAAAAATAGAATTACAGTGTCACATTATGAAAGACAAGAACACGCAGCATCAAAATTATGGTTGTTGTGTTGAATATTATTATGGGAAAACGTAATTAAAAAAGAGAAAAAAAACAGGGAACGAAAAAAACGCAATATAAAGAAACAACTAAAATATAAAAAATGCTAAAAAATTGGAAAAAGACTTAAATTGGAAGAAAAACAATCAAGTGATAACAACAAAGATAAAAAATGTATAAAAAAGAATCAAGATGAAAAAAAAAACTAGTTAATCGAAAAAGAAAGGAAAGGAAGAAATAAAAATAGAAAAAAAACACTGAGCAATGATAAATGAGTTAGAAAATGAATAAAACAAGAGCAGCATTTGATCAAAAATAAAAAAGATATGAGCAAAACTAGAATTTTGAGTTTTTGTAACATTGCAACAATTTGATTTTTGAATTAATTCAAAAATCAGTATTTGTAGCCATTATTGATTTATATTCCTAAAATAAAAAGTACTATTTTTTTTCAAACAAATTATGAAGCACACTGGACACACATTGCACAAATATTGTGATTTTATCCATCTCAAACACTTCAAATATTTTGGCTGTTTCCTGAAGCGTGCTACAGTTGGAAAATTATTCTAAATTGGCAAATTGTAAAAAAACCTTAAACCCCTAAACAGACATGTTTCTTTTTATTATTTTAAGAAGAGTTTAATAACTTGACACCACCCCAAAATGAGGTTAATACTCGAACCATATTTAGATTTATATTGCGATTGACGAATGTAACAATACATAAAAAACTCGAAACTTACACAAACACCTTCCGTACGCAAAATCGCACGATCTTCCCCAGATTCGTTCGCTCGCTTGTTGACCGTGAAAATTCATCAACTCCTTGCAAAAAAAAAAAACCGAAACAAAACGATCGGTGCTGCGATCACTTCGCGCATACGCATGAAAGCGATTCGTGCATTACAATCATGACGCACAGGAAAAAAAAGCACATCTCCGTACCGCCGACTTCTCAATTTTAGCACGCCCTCGATGCCCCGGCGCGGGCAACGTGCTCAGCGCCACAAAACCGTGCGAGATTGTAATAAATCGTGGACAATAATGTTGGCATGATGTCAAGGCCGATCACGTGCAAAATAGGAAAGAGCACACAAAATATAACCCCACCTATACAGTTCCTTCGTTCGGGTCGAATGTGTATGTTTTTGTCTTAATTTCTCGTTGATTGCAACCGATTTGAACGGTTTGTTGGATTCATTACATTACATTACAATCATTATTTTCATCACCCAGCGCAGCAGAGGCGCAGAAAGAAAACAAAATCGCATCCGAGAGGAAAAAAAAAAGGCAATTGTTTATTTTGTAAGAGCGTAGAATAAATTATTAGCAGCCAGAGGCGTTTTAAGATCAGT
Source organism: Anopheles merus (assembly GCF_017562075.2). Taxonomy (NCBI): domain Eukaryota; kingdom Metazoa; phylum Arthropoda; class Insecta; order Diptera; family Culicidae; genus Anopheles; species Anopheles merus. The sequence continues at coordinate 27,452,216 of NC_054085.1, forward strand.
TTTATAGCAAACAGGAAGAGTGTTGCCATCATCTTTGTTTTTTTTTTTCATCATCTGCTTTGGCCATTTCTGGCCCGCTTCTCCCTTCTGAGGAGAGACCTTCTGATGTGGTTTTCCGCTGCCGTTTGCCGTTCCGTCCAGAACGACGTGCAACGGGGAATTGTTTGTTATTTTTTGTGTGTCTTTTTTTCCCCTGCCTTTCTTTTCACAATTTCACCCGTGTCGTTGTCGGGTGTATGTGTTCTCCCGTTTTATGATCTCGGCGATCGCGATCTTACAGCCCGCGGCCGTTGCTGCTGCTGCCTCGCGCGCTGCTTGTTTATCCAAAGTAGACGATAAAATGGCAATTAAACGACGATCGCTTCCATCTGCCCGCTCGGTGCCCAGCCAACTCTCCTGCGGGAAGACGCAGGACGGTTGCCTTCTTCTCTCGGTGAAAAAAAAAACAAGGAGGAAAAAGAGTGTATTGCTTGGCAAACCGGTTCACAGTTTGTTGATATCTGTACAGTGTGCCTTCTCAGGCAGCCCGAGCTCTACTAAGGTGACGTCGTCCAAACATCCTCGAACGCGTTGAAGTGTGTGCTGTAAGATGATGCTTCGCTCAGATCCACTCCACCAGCGCCGACCATCGGGGAGCAGTGCGCGATGTTTCCAGCGCGCCCGATTCAATAGAGGAATTATCAAAATAAACATCCGCGCAGCGAAGAGCTCGCCATCCGGCTGATCCGGCTGACGACGACGATCCGTCTTGTTCGATTGCGATCTTCCCCCGGGATGGGCGAGGGCTTTGCCGGTGGTGCCCGATGCTACACCAGTGGACACCAATGGTCTACGTGCGACTACGCGCGGCAGTGGATAATCGGTGCCTTGGAATCGTTCCAATAAAATCCGCTCAGTAGCAAACAGTTTTCAAAAGACAAAAAAAAAAAAACAACCGTAAAATGTTACACCGTGAAGCAATCAACCGGGCACGTTGCATCCTGTTATGAAATGGGATCTTTATTTCTCTAACTCACATTACCAAGTAACAACGAAAAAAAAAAACACGTTGATGTTCTCACCGACAGTACTGACATGTGGGGCAGGATGCAATTGACACACACGTTGCAACTGGCTTCGTGCATGCACAAATCTGCACCTTTTTCTCTCTTTCTCCGAGGTTAATTTTATCACCGACCTAATTCATCGGCAGCTAGAGAGAGAGAGAGAAAGAGAGAGGTGTGTGAGGGAATATAAAAACCAAACACATTCTCACCAACACAGGTGAGTGACACTACCGGCCAAACCGGGTGGGTACGTTTGGCGTACGATCAAGCGGGTTTTGGCAGGGGGGGTGGTTGAACGTATGGTGGCGATCCTGGGATGAATTAATTTTAGCCCCAGTCAACATGTCAACTGAAATTTTGTTGAATGAACTCGTAGCGGGCGCTAATTTACGAAGCGAAAGGTTTCTTTTTCGCATTTTCACCTCGTCGATAGCGCGATGTGCTTGGGGAGTGTGTGTGTGTGTGTGTGTGTGTGTGTGTGTGTGTGTGTGTGTGTGTGTGTGTGTGTGTGTGTGTGTGTGTGTGTGTGTGTGTGTGTGTGTGTTGGTGAGGTTGAAAGATGAGGATTAGAAAATCTTGTTCATACGATTGGCAATAGGTTTTTGGGGAATTGTGTGAATTATTTAAAAAAAAACATTTTGAAGCACTCAGAACGTTTAACTAGAATAAAAATTTTTTTTTTGGGAAACCGATATCTAAGGATTAAACTAATATAATTTAAATTTTTGCTACCCTATAATCAATCATTTGCATACTCAAATTGATTAAAGATTTACATCGTTAAAATAGACATATTGTCTATAGCATTTTGGAACATATACCATTTGCTCTGCTTAACAAACTAAAGCATTATTTTCAAACCCATTTCTTTGGAGATGTTTCGAATTTTTGGTTGAATGAAATGTTTCAAATATTTCCAAAAACAAATTCTTATTTACAAAAGTAAAAACATACAAAAGACAATCGTAACGTGTTAGTACAAGAAAAATGATGTAAGAGTGTAAGGAAATCAAACATTTTTCAATTAGAAATTTGTCTAATAATGGAGCCTTTTATGATGTAAGTCAGCTATTTCATATGTAGTTTGAAACTTGGTTAACATTCCATACAAAACCTTACCCAAAGCTAGCGTCAGATTTTCAGTCTAGATTATTTTAGCCTGAAAAATATGAAAAATAGCCACTCGTACGTCGTAGGCGCTATCAGGTTAGCTCACTGATGATTGATTTGTTCTTTGCTTAAGGCTGTTGTGTCAAAAAAGGGTTAAAATGAAAAAGGAAAAAACAGGTTTAAAACGCATCTTTTTTGGTACACTATTGCTGAAATCCAATATGGGAAACCTTTACTATCTCATGGATACAACCCAAATGATGAATACTGTTCCACTGACAGGCTTAAAATGTCTGCTTTTTAGTCTAAGTGCCGAAGGGGGGTTTCAGAATAATTCGAAACAATTGTTTGATTAAATGAAATAATTGATACCCAAAAATGACTGGAATATCATCAAATGAGAAGCGCAGCATAATTCACATAAAAATAAAAGAAAGAATAACGGGCTGATAAATATCACAGAACATCAAAAAGTAAAAAAAAAAATAACAAAAGCATTACACTCATCAGAAGACAAATAAATGAAAAAACATAAATGAAGACAAAAATGAAAAAAAAAACATAAATAAAACAAAGATAATACAATAGTAAAACCATATTAAAGATAGTCGTAACTTATTAGCAAAAAGAAAATGAAGATAGAGTTTAATTAATCAATTTATGACATTTATATCTTTTGAAACATCATTTTATTAAAATAACAATACTAATATAATTTAATCTAATCTTATATTTGATTTTACTACGCACTTGAAAAGTAAACAGCACACATAAAAAAGATAAACTTATTTTTCTAAATAAAAGTAGTAAATGCATGCACATAATAGAAATGACGCTTAGCCATGAATAAAAAAGCTTTTATTGATAAATGTGAAATTATTACTGTCAAAAAGCTTTTGTAAATACAAATCCCAAAATATTAGTTCAAAAAGTGGAATCAAAATATTATGTTTCATGTTTGTTTCAGTTCTTCAATACAGTAGCTTCAGCTACAGTATCATCCTCTGTATCAGTCAATTCCAAGATGCTTCGTCAATTCAGTAACGACTGGTATCAACATTTTCCTTAGACGGTTCCTATATTTTTAATGCGATATTTGTAAACCGCAACTTCCATAAAGCATTAGCATTGTATCCCCCTTTTCCTGCTTGCAATAATACAATAACAATCAAATGAGCGCCTTCCCAGCCCATCCCCACGTACCGTGGCTGCGCACGTAAAATTATCAATTCGCAAACATCTTTAGAACACGTGTCCGCACCAGAGGATCAAGTTGTGTACACTCCCGTTTGGGCTCGAATCGAACCGCTACCGCACCAGCTTCCCGGAAAATCACGAGCACCTCATCATAAGTGCGCGCAGGAAGGAAAGCGTGTTCGCGCAAGTCGAGCCCCCGGTTTTGCTGCCAGGGCGAAACCGGCAAGATCAGCCGTTTGCTGCCCCTCAAGAAGCGTGTGCCTACGTGACCGTACGTGTCCGCGGGTCCGAGTGCCTTAGATGGGGGCCGAGCTGTCAAGTGATGGCGAGATGGAACCGAGCGCAGGGGGCGACAGCGAGTCCACCAAAGCCACAGCACACACCAGCCGCGTTTGGGTGCTCTTTCCGAAACGATGTATACAAGAACCAGTTCCAAAGCCTCAGCTTCAGCCTCCCCAGCACCATTGAATCCGCCCTCGGTCGGTCCGTACGTGGCCGTAGGCCCTTTTTCACAGTGCAAAAGACACACTCTTCCCCCCGTGTCTTCAGGCTTGGTGCATCGAGCAAGCCCATCTTTTACACACACACACACAACAAAAAAGAAAAAAGAAACGTTAAGCGATTTCGATTCCACGATCTCGTGTCCTCACTTTCTTTTCAATGCCCCAACCGGCCGGGGGTTCCACCCTCTGCTGCCTGCCAGTCCGTAGCCGCAGGGCAAAGCAAAGCAAAGCCGAGAAATCTGAAGCTGCGTGTAGATGTTGGGGCGGTTGCCATCCCCGGCAAGTCCGGACGGGGGTGAGGGATATATCATTTTTCCGTTTATGTTTATCCACTCACGCTTCTCGCACATCTGATTATTATTCTCGAGACGTTGCAATCAAAGCACGAGGTGACCCAAGCACCCGCACCCGCTTCCTCAAACCACCACCCCCGGCTTTTGGTGGTGGAGGCTTTGGCTTTGAAGGTGTGACGAAAGGAGATCTGTTTTCGGTTTAGGTCGGGAAGAGGTCCGGTGTGGTAGGAAAGGAAAGGTTGAAGCACAGCTGAGCACAACGGGCTGCTCGAAAAGCACGGCCGCACGGCAAAACGGGAGGCAAATGGGGAGCCCTTATGCTGCAAAAACCTGTTTTTTTTATCTTCATTCGTGTTTGTCTGTGTGTGCGTTTATGTGCTTTCCTCCATTCGTTTCGTGTGTGCTGCTGCGGGTGTATGTAACGGAGCGGGTGAGTGGAAGGGGGCAGGTCGTGGGGGAGGGTTTCCACTACCCAGCACCAGCCTGATATCGCGCCCTGGCCCCGTTGTAGGAGAACACTTCGTGCGCTGCCGAGCGGCAAAAGCGGGGGGTACTCATCGAGAAAGAGTGTGTTGCCTTGTCTTTTGCTTCTTTTCTTGTTTCGATTTTTCCAGTGTGCATCCATAAATCCGTGCGTTTGGACGTTCTGGTTGAGGTTTTGAATCGTTTTTGTTTTACTTTTTTAACTTTTTTGTGTTCTTTCTTTTATTTAAGCAGATATGGCAGATCTTATTTTGATGTTTTCTTTCGTTTTTTTTATTGGTTGCAAGTTTCTTTTTTGTTATGATTTTCCTGTTCTGGTATTGTTTTGTTCAACATTCGGCTAAGGTGTATCTAGTATCTATAATAAAATCGCTTTAAAATGATTAATTTATTTATTTATTTAATTGTTTATTTAATTGATTGTTTATTTAGTATTATTTTTTTATTATGGTTTATTTAATATTGTTTTTTATTTCTGTTTTGTATTTTGTTTTGAGACATATTTATTTAGCCGTTCTTATCCTGAATGATTATTTTTTACTTGTTATTTGTGTTGTCTACCCATTTGTCTACCTCGTGATGGTTGTTTTGTTTTTGTTGTTTTGGGATCTACCCATTTTTCCATTTCAAATGCCTTTTTTCAATTTTGTATGGTGTGTAATTGTGTTTTATTTCAATTTTTCTTTTATTGATTGTCTTATGTCTTCCTGATTTCATAGCTTATTTTATGTTTTATATTGGCTTTATTTACTTCAAATGCGGGTTACGTTTTATCTTAATGTTTATATTTCTTTCGATCATATCATATCATAATAATAATAATAATGATTTTTCAAATATTATATTGTACATATGTCTTAGAGCAACCATCATAAAATATTTTGTCAAGAAATCCAATCGCTCCGTGCACCCATCGAGAACGTTCGACGCTATGCGCTATGTGTTAACGTAAAACAAGCCGTCCTTATGTTTACAATTCTTACGAAACCTCTGCACCATCCTCCCTGTTTCCGTCACCTCATCATCAACGCGTTTTGTATGATTCGCCGTAAGCGTTTGTTTGTTTTAGTTTCTTGCATGCTCACAACAAAACGCACTTCCATTACGCAGCCCATGCTGGTCGTATGATTTCTTCTTCTTCTTCTTCTTCTTCTTTTCGATCTACGATGGTTGCGATCAAAGCGTTGTGGACAAAAAAAGTATTCTAAAAAAAACAAACAACAACAACAACCATGCTGAAACACACAACACCAGGCGTCAATCCGTTACCAGCTACCAGCAGCTTCTGGTTGACATGACGATGGCAAGCGCATAAAATTTACAATCCTCACACACACACACACTCCCTGACCAGAATGTTGAGCAATACGGGAAGGGGGAGTAGGACCCACCAGCACAGCCAGCGCGCTCTAATACCAGCAGCATTGGAGGGTGTGTTTTTTCTTCGCCTTTTAGAAACAATTCCCACTTCGAGTTCAGTGTGTGTGCGAGTCATCTTCTTTTCTCCCCTCCGGTTGCCGGTCGCTTTCGCTCTTTGAATCTTGATTTCATCTTCAAATGAAACGGATTGCTTTCTTGCTGTTTCTGCAACAAAAAAAAATGCGACCCAAGAATAGGAAAGCAAGTGATGCGAAATCTTCCTGTCACATGTCATGAGGATGTCACCGGGGCAAACTGCAAGAAACCAGAAGAAGATTCGTTTCGTATTTTTGGACAATTGGACACACAGCCAGCATAAAAACAAAACTCATACAGGAGCAAGCATACGGAAGAAGGCACGAAGCAAAGAAGCACCACGTCGCAGTAAATGTGGATGCGAAAATCAAGCATCATCAAGCGAAGAAGCGTAAAGATGACAGGCGCTGGATGGGGGTTTTTCTCTCGGCTCGGCCCATAGGAACGAACGCATAACGCGTGTGTGAAGAGAAAAAGTACAAAACCCCTATCAACGCGGTGAACGCGATGACGCTCCAGGAGAGGCTTGGCAATCGAAATCTTCGTTGCGTGATCCTTTTCTTTGGGTTTTTTTTTGTTGTTGTTGTTGCTGTTCTCCCTTCTTTGAAGTGGCTGTCGTCTTTGTGCAATTATTGCTGCTTGGTTGCATGTTCTGGCAGTTTGATTATAGCGCATGCTGCATCTTCGCTTTCGTTGAGCCATAGCAACGCCATGGCGAATTATGATAAGGGGACGAGTGTCAGTAGTTGGCAAAAAAAGAAGCCATTTAGACATTCGGAGTCTCTCCGGTAAGCAGCGATGTATACAGACTAAGAAACCAAAAGATAAATATTCCATACCACAAATAGTATTTCCCCGTGCCACAACAAAGCGAAAACCTACAAAAAAGCCTTCTTCAAATATTGCGTGCATTCGGATCTTACTAGGATCTTACTTTGTGGATAAGGGAAAGGTAGTAGTAAACACATCGACCGCGCCGATGCAAATACACACGCACTAGCTGCCAGCGTTTGGTAAATGTTTAGCCATCGTACCCGGGCGCGGCTTTGTGTGCATACATTTGAACGGGGCGCGGGTTGGGCGCACATCGAAACATTGGAGCCGGCCGGACTAACGTATTCCTTTTCTTTCTTTTTTTTTTTTTTGCTGGTGATGATGGCGAAACCTTTCCAAATTGTAAGATAAATAAAGGGAACGGGAAAACAAAAACAACTCCATACGCCCGTTGACTCTGTGGACGGGGGTACGGTAAAGGTACTCTAAACAATGGAGCTGCTAGATGGGTCCGGAAAACAGAGAACCATATGGGCGGCAGATACAGAGAGCTTGGGGAGTAGCTGTGGTGTAGCTCAGGAAGAGGGCAACCGAACCCACGTACCCGAGACACTGGAGTAGCACTAAGGGTGGCCTCATTACGCTTAGATTCTGATGAACTGTTCCTGATCATTTCAATGTATTTAAATTTTGGGAACCATTTCGATAGTCAAATATAATAGAATGTAATTACTATTAATTCTTTCAATTCTTTCTTACGAACATGGTAACTGGCTGATGGACAAGTGAATGTTATTGATAAATTTCCTAAGCTAGGCTTAGTTGTATGACCTATCTTATACTTATGCTATGTCTTTTCCCAATAGTGATTAGTGCATTGAATCTCAATCTCCTCTCCGTAACTGTTGTAGTGAAATTCCCATGATTGGGAAATAGTCCTGCTTCCAATCACGATCTTGATGACTCTACTTGTTAGTGTTTCTCCAACAGTCCCAATTATCAATAGTGATTCTTTTCAAGTCTCTGAAAGCTCATAATTTAGGCTTCAATTCATATCTCTATTCTTGTCTCTATTTTAAAACTGTAAGTACCACATCACTACATTAATACCCACTTTAACCACTGATCCACTTTTTAATATTAGTCATTCTCCTTAGTCCTGTACCTTAAACGATTCCAACATCATTTGCGTAGTAGAGTAAGCCTGGAAGTCAATTTCAGCAAATGTCATACTTCTGTGAATGAGTTGATTATTGCAGTAGGGATATCATTGTGATTGGAAAAGGTTTATATCTTTATAATGACTTATTACAGCAAATGCAGATTACTAGTTTGGACCATGCAGGTTCCGGTTACAAAATTTGTGTGTTCGTGTCTCCACGTTTTCTGTCCCTATCCACGTTGAATACCAGTTTTAATGCCATAAATATTGGTGTAATTCATGCACATACTTCAAATGTTTATTTTGCTTCAATCTGCCTTTCTAATGCTTCTTTAATCAAAAAGAATAATATAAATATTCCAATATAAAATACTACCTCCACACAGTAGCAGAGAACAAACCGTTTGACCTTCGTGTGACTCTATTATCTCAAGCCGTGATGGGCTACACCTAACACCGCACCTTACCGCAGTTCCGTGTTATTGTTTACACCTCAAGCTACGGCCGAGGCATGTGATCGGAAAGCGAAACCATCAAAGCCGCTCGACAAATATTGGCGCTTTGGGTAGAAATTAGGTATTCTGTGCACATTTCGCGCTGCGCGAGATCTGCCCAACGAGGGAGGAGGTGGTATCAAATTTTAATGTATTCATGGTTTCATTTCACGAAGCTTTTCGTCGCTTCGAAGAGTGCAAGTGAGAAGAAGATCGTAACGCGCTGGAAGTAGCAGCAGATAGAGTCGTTGGAAAACTGAAACAAAGTCTACAAGACGACAATGGCGCGCCGGGCAAGCGGCGACAGAGGGCGGTGGAATAGTATGATTGAATATCCTGTCAGGAGCAGATAGAGACAGTGTTTCACGCCAGCGCCAAACCACCGCCAGCGCCAGCCAGCCAGCCAGCGGTTAATGTGTGGATAATGAATGATCAAGAGCTTCGCGCGACGTCCCGATGGAGCTCCCGATGATAAATGAACTGCAGTGCCAGAGTGTGCGCTGGTTTCGGTCTCGCCGTATGCAAATAAGGTTTGGTGTTTTGGGGCGAGAACAAAAGCCAAACTCCGGGGCTTTCGCTTTCTACGATTTCCATTCGATTGTTACCCGGGAAAATGCTACAAATCTCGTATTCCCGTTCGTACGTTTGTTTTTTCTTCCACGACTGTAATTAATTCCTCCAAAAAAATAGCGCAAAAAAGAGCGCGTTAACGCACTCCACACTGCCGGAAAATTCCCCCCCCTAAATGTGCAGCATAATTACATGCACGGGAAGCGGAAAACCACAAACCACCATCACCGGTGGGGGGGAACGAATCTTTCGCCCGATTTCCTTCGTGGGCTCATCAATCATAGGACCTGCTTCATTAATCTTCTCCCACTTCACCCAAAATCGGGCGCTGGTGCGTGGACTGTTCGCCCCAGGTTTTCTTGGTGTGGTCAGCACAATGGACGAGAAAAAAAATCAATCCACACTCAGCAGCGGTTATCAAGTAGGTGTGGCTGCGGTGGCGAGCAGCAGGGAATAAAGAACAAAATCTCAACAATAACAACGGGCCGGGCCGATATGTGCGTGCACGACCGAGCACAAAAACGATTCTGCCACGAATCTACGGAGTCTTTTGGTATTATTTTTCCTCGCAGGAGCCCGTTCCATTCGGGTCTGCACCGGGTTCCTGGAGTGTGTAGTCACGTAGCTGCCCGCTACCTGGACCTGGTGCTCACAAAATCAAGACAAATCAAGCATCAAGCTCATTTTGTGGGTGTAGGATAGAGAACGCCGAGCAAAGCCGCTTAACGCGAGGGGGCGAACCACCGGCACACCACTCGGTAAGCCCAAAATAATGATAATTATCGTCAATTTTTACAATAGCACCAGTCATCATTTCGTTGGCTGGAGGTAGTGGCTCGTTGTATGATGGTTTCGGATCCGTCGGCCCGTTGTTGAGGGAGGCTCGTTGGGACCGGATTGTTCGACCGGTGATGGCGCAGCGATCACGTGGGAGATGGTCTCGGGGATCGGTTACGACTGCTGCCGGTGCTTTTTTGGAGGGGGGAAAACATCAGAAATATCACGGTTCTGATACCTCCACATTGTTCAGTTGTATTGTTATGTCCCAGAAAGGAATTGATGAAATTCATATCTGGTCCAAATTAAGTCGATGTATTAGAAACGTTCTTTAAACATAACATACTTTTAATTAAGGAAATTGTACACTATATCGAAAGAAAATGGTGTTCCTCATCCTCAAAGTCAATTATAGCGATTACAGTCTTGCAACAAAGAATGCTGATGTTGTTTTAGAAACGAGTAACGAAGATTCCTTCGGAGGGTTCTAAAACACAGAGGCTTACAATTTTCGGCAAACATAATGCTGTTATACCAATCACTGGACTCAAATACAGGTGACCCCCGAGATACAAAAAAGTGTCCCAAAGCAAGACGTTAGTCAAAATAGTCGTATGACGAATATATGTGAATATAAAGTTAATAACTGAAATTGAAGAGCCGAAATCTATGATTTCTTGTATTTTATTTGATATCATATTCGATCATGTATTAATTTTACTCCAAAAGTCGTTTCCATGATATGAAAATCAATGATCGGATAATTGAGGAATCTTTTTAAATGTGTGTGTAAGGATTATCAGTAAGAATATTTAAAAAATACATTAATTTCTTAAAAACATCAGTTTTGAACTTTCAAAATAAAAAACCGTCGTACCTGCAAATCGTCTCTATCGTATTAACTCGATTAGGTCGTATCTCGAGGATCGCCTGTACATGCACAGAGGATTTGTATCGTAACTAAATCAACATAGTTTGTGTAATCTTTTCCGAGTTCAGTTCATGAAGTCTAATCATTCTATGTCCTTGCTGGGTGGGTGAAACCATTCTATGCGTAATAGTACGGTTAGCTTAAACGATAGGTGTTGCCTCACAGTAAGCCCTCTAGACACTAAAGATTAGCATTCCAAATATTATTTTGACAATGACAAAGAAAACATGATCTTACAACAAACTTTCGATGGGTATAACAAACAAGGAATAAGATCAGAATGTGTATTAATCGAAGGCAATACGTTCAATGCAGGGGCGGTCCCATTGTACAGTCGTCAACTCGAACGATTCAATAACATGCCCTTCTTGGGTTCATGGGTTCAAGCCTAGAATGGACCGTCCCCCCGTAGTAAGGATTTGACTATCCGGTTGCGTGTTAATGAATTAAGTCTTGAAAGCCTGTAAAGGCCGGCATGTCCGCGTAGGACGTTACGCCAAATAGAAGACGTTCAGTGCAGTGTTAGCATTGATTGCCGTACGCTTAAATGTTATTTACCGAATAATTTAAATGAGACCCTAGATGCGACTAGACTTTAACAACAATTATTATAAATATTATAATCGATATTCGTATCACGATTTCTATCCTTCACAATGAACCAATATCAGTATAACATTAAACAGTTAAAATAGAACATTATACTCTGCCAACTATCACACTGTACCGTTCTCATATAGAAACTGTTTCTCCTCAGTCCGTTGTAGCTCCATCCCTGCTCATCTCTCGCCGACACTCGGTTAATTTTATATTTGCTAACTACCATAATAACGCAATACGCAAAAACGTTTACCGGTTCCTCCATCCCTTCCACGATGCGAACAAAATCCATCCATAAACTACTCATCGGCAACGAAACGGCAGAAACCCATCGGAGGACTTCTTTATAGCTTCAGCTTCGCGCAACCTCAACTTCAGATCTCCAGGGGAGTGGGCTCACTCGGGGGCAAGGTGTGAGACAGTGTGGCGGTCGCTAATGCAAGGCAAGGAAAGGCAGTGGAATGGGGGAACTTATTCCTTCGCACACAGAATGCCAACTCCAAGAACGCAAAACTGCCGGCACCCGAGCAAGTCGGTGCAGGAAAAGCGGGGCCGCCTATACCGTAACCCTCGCTCAAACGGAGCGACATTTACAAATTTATTACAGCACACCAAGTCTCTGTGTGTGTGTGTGCTGTTTTTTTGTTTCCTCTTCTCGCAGCGTCCACTTTCTTGCCGTTTCTTTCTATGGCGTTTTTGTTTTTTGTTTGCTTCAACGTCTTCTGTGTTTTAGCCGAAGAAAACGAACGGTCCCACTTCCAGAATCTTTGTGTGTGTGTGTGTGGCTCGATCACGGCATAACACAGGGGCGAAGTAATGAGCATATGAGCAACACTTGTGCGGACGCGCGTCCTCTTCCCATAGATTTCACATGCTGCTGTTGCTGCTGCTGGAAGGGCATACATATATGCGGGCACACCCTCTAAAGGCCCTGCAAGGGGAAGGAGAGAAGGAGGAAACGCGGTTGAGGTGCAAGCACCAAAGGGGCTTGCACCAGCAAACACAAACGCGTTGCATTATGCAATGAGCTAAACTTGTTTGCTTAAACGGAATCACGTTCTCGAACCGTCGCTCAACCTGCCTCTTGCTGCGTCGACGTCTTCGTCGCCGCCGTTGTCCTGACGAAGTGGCTGGTTCTGTGTCCACTTGAGGAGGAGGCTGTGGCAGACCTTTGTGTATGTGAATGCGCTCAGAATCAACGCACGACATAATCCATACCATCGATGCCCTGACCTTTTCTCCCTGTTGGATTTCTATTCTCAGTTTTCTTTTCCGTTGATTGTTTTTTTTGCGATATTCACACAAACTCAAGACGACAAGGTTTTTTCGTAGTTCTGAGCTAAGGAGTGGGGAATGCTATGTGTTTGGTTGGAAGCTTTAATCTGCTTAATTGCGTAGCTCTGGCAGAGGGGACTGTGAGTTAGTGGATTAATATATCGACTCCCCTCCGGTCCCATTGCGATGATTAGTATTTTCTGACATGTGCGTCGGAGAAGCTAATCTCCCTCTGCTAGAAACGCAGGCAGACATCAAGCGAGCAAAAGTTTACTGTCTACTAACAAAAATTGCCCCAAAATGCTCCCAACACACACACACACACACTGGAGCGTACGAGCAAGCAAGTAGCGAGCGCCGAGCGGGTTTAATGATACCCGGAGAGTCTCTATCCGGAGTCATTGCTCTGGATCGCCCTCTTCGTCGGCAGCTTACCTTGCGGTAAATCATTTCACCCGGCAATCTTCCGCAACTAGCTTCAATTAAAATTTAATTTCGTAATTCTTTGCTCATTTGGGGATCATTTGTTTTTTGTTTTTGTTTGTGTTTCCCCCAAAAGCTTATTGCCCTGTTCTTTCCCTCTTTCTCTATGTCTTGTTAGTTTCGAAGATCGGAGATCGTGCAATGAGGTCTTATTACCTGCTTGCTTCTGCTAACTTCTCTCCACTCTCCACCAAGCGTGTACTGCCAGGGCACGACATACCGAGGCAGCGAGGCAAATTAATGTCGAATTTGTTTCGTGATTTCTTCATCTGTTTGTTTCCCATTTTATTTCGGTTGGTTTGATTGATTACCATCTCGTTCGCTATGCTCCATCTAATCTGTTTAGCGTTCGCCCAATTTGTGCTTCAATTTACGACAATCGGACAAAACCTCCGCTCGATGGTTCTGGCTTAAGGCAGAGGTTTTCTTTACAATGATGCTCTAGTGTCTTTCTCTTCTCTATCCTCTCTTCTGCTGCTTTGGAAGATTTTGAACAGTAGAACCCGTTGTTTCTTCTTTCTTCAGAGATTGGAAGATCGTTCCATCGGGATGGCTCAGCTTCTTCCAGGTTTAGGTTCCACTTTTGCCGCTGTTGTTCCCGCATATTGTTGTTTACCCATATTATTGAAGGCCCGATTATGTGGGTACTGGGCGGGCAGGCTGGTCGTTCTCTTTTTCCGAGCCTCTTGTACGTACATGTTAGAATCGATATTTTCTTAGCTCTTGAAGAAAAGCGAGCAAAGGCAGAAAGAAAAGCGCATTGGATGTGTTTCGTAAAGTACATCGAAACATGGCAGCGGCAGAAAAAAGAAAAGAACAAAAAATCAAACCTACTACTCTAGCGAGTAGTGTGTGCCTTGTGGTTCGCCTTCTCCTCCCGCGTATACTTCATCATTTGGACCAAGGGCCCCTTGTAAGATGCTGTAAATCTTCCGCCAGGGTTTTTTTTGTTAACCAAACGGGTCAAGCTAACGAGAGCCGCAAACCGAAAAACCGCACCAACCCCAATGTGTCTCGGATGGCCATTTGGGACGCGGCTGAGAAAGGGAAAAATCTGAAAAATCGAACTCTTAGCTCGATACAGAAACAAACACACACACATACACACACACACACACCCAAACACAAAAGGGCTCTATGTAAAGGAGCATACGAAGCTGCTGCAACACCCAAACCGGACCGAATTCGGGAACGCCTCCAGCGGGAACGATAAATCAAGCCTCGAAAGGTACGAAGATCGCTCGAGGGCTCTGCGCAAACAAGCCACAGCTCTGTCTTGCTGCTGCTGGAGTGTTGTTGGATCGGGTTTTCGCCTCTTTCGCCGTGTGTTCTGTACGAACGGAACGGAAACCCTGGAGAAGAAGCCCCGAAACACCCGAAAAAGAAGTGCCTCGATGGTTTTTTTTTCTCTGTGTTGTCTTCTAAAACCTATCTTGCTTCCATAGCACATTTTGGTTGTTGGTGAAGTTTTTCTGCCCCCGGACCGTGCCTGTCGATGTTTTGTTGGCCGAAGAGTCAAATAAAATTTATCACAAGGCATAGCATACACTATTACACGTTCGCTTGATTAAATGGCAATCAATCGTTTGGGTGATCGAGAGTAAAACAAATGATTATAATTACAGCGCCGTACTGGGGGGGCTGTGGCTGTAAGGCTGCACATTAAGCTGTCTGTAAAAGTGAGGTAAATTAATATCCCTTTCGAAGGGTTGTCTGTTAATATGTTTTAAACGAGCCCACACTTTGGCTGTTGAGGAAAGGGAATTAATTATGAATGCATTTTCCTGTCCTACAATTGAAAATGAAAAAAAGATAGAGTATGAAAAAAGAATACACATAAATGATAAAATTGAGAAAAAAACAAAACACAAGAATAAGAATCGATTACAACCAATTCAATAAAGCAATGTGTACAACAAGAATAATAAGGAAAGAAACAGATGCAAGTAATAAAAAACTTAAACAAATAACTGAAAGGAATAAAAACACAAAAAAAGTTGAGAAAAGTGGAATTTGAAACATGAACTGAAAAAAGGTAGAAAAGAGCTTAAAAAAGGAAATAACTCTTGCAAATTTATCTAAAATCAAACATTATAAAGATGTGCAAAGCGATCAACATAAAAGTGTGCAAGAAATTTTAATTCATAACTCAAAAATCGATTTGCTAGCAAAAGCGGTACTATAAATAGAAAATAATTAAAATGTAATATGTTAAACCACTTTCATCGTCCAAGTGAACAATAAAACTGAAGATACGTTTCAATCTCTAAACAATAAAGTCAAACACTAGCACCAGTTGGAAACATTGAAAACTCTTTCGCTTAAGGCTTTACATCAACAACTTTATCCATCTTTACACCTTTAACTTTAGTGCTGTAATAATCGCTTTGCTAAATTGTGCAAACATTGCACACGACGAACGAACCCCCCCGGCAAAGGAAAGAATCGTGCAGAAACAGGCAAAAACAAGTCAAAACCAGTGATGACCTAGCTGAGATCATATGTTAAAGAAGCATCCCCCGAAGCGATCAGATGATGCATTGGAACAAAACCCAAAACATGAAGCAAAAAAAAAACAATGTACGAAGAAAGAGAAACGGAACCGGACGAAAGAAAAAAAAAATCACGAAAAAACGAACCAAAGATCGAGGGAGTTAAGCACAAAGGCGAGAGGTGTAGAAAATATATAAGAAACAAGACGAAAACAAGGAAAAAAAAGTGCACACCAACAAAACCGAAAAAGAGTTGAAAAAAAAACGAGACACGAAGAAGAAAGAGGAACAAAAAGCGAACATCAAACAGAAAGAAAGTGGTTCGGAAAGGAAGCAGCAACAGCGGAGAACCGGGCTGTGGAAAAGTGAGCAAGCGACTGCTAAAACCGGTTCTCTGATGTTTCTGTGTGCGTGTGTGTGTGCCTTGGGGGTGAATCAAAACACAGTCGCCCCGCAGGGTGGGGGGTTGATTGCTGGTGCCAGTGCGCTGTGCGGTCAGCAATAATCGACGATGACGACACGAGTCGCGCCGTGACACGAGCGCGTGGTAGCAGCAGCGGCGAGGAAAGAAAGTACGCCTGCGGCAGCGAGCGAACGAGCCCCCATGAAAGCAGAACCGGTCCTTTGGGGGAGTTAGAAAAAACCGGTCCGCACGGTCCACAACGTCTTCCGAAGCCCCTTGGCTTGCCCTCGCCGTGTCTCTCCCCAGAGTGTGTATGTGGTGTGTAAGCCAAGTAGCTTAATTCAAGCGTTTTACAAGCAGGCCGCACGTCGTCTATCGTCGCTCGCTTTGATACCGCGGCCAGCCTCCCTTGACGGACGGCGCACACAGGTCTCCTTTTGTTGGTTATGGAGGCACTCGCTAGAACACTGTTAACCACGCCGGGTTAAGACGAGAACACAGCGCGTGTGGATGGCCTGATTAATTGTACAAGACCCAGCTGGAACTTAACCCTCCAAAGCCTTCAGCAATTGCTAGATGGGGCTGGGCAACCGTCATACTGCAGACGGTGGCCGATCGCTTCGCTTCAGTAGTGCGCGGAGCGATCATTTGTCACCAACGATCAGCAGCGCTGTGTTGTTGTGGTGCCATAATGCAGCACCCGAAGGCCGAAAGAGTTTGAGATTAATTTGTCAACGGGTCTCGATGGAGGTTGGTGGTTGGTTTGACATTATTTTTCGTATCATTTCCCGATTGTGATGGAGCTCAAAAAATGGAACCATTATGTTGTCGTTTTCGAGGTTCCGAACCGCCTTTTTATGTAGCCGCGGCTCTACATCACGGATAAGGGCTTGTCCCGTGCTTCCTTTTTATTTGACTGCTTGGAAACACATGGACAAAAAAACGCACCATCATTAGTTTCGATTGATTACATTTCGAGACCTGTGTTCGGAGCTTTCCCCCCCGGCCAATTCTGCTCGATCGGAACTGTATGCTCCCCACCGTACACCAACACAAAACCCTCATTCCCATTCCAATCGGAATAGAAGAATATTTAAATAGATCGTTTCAAGCGCTCCCTCCCCGCTACCTTTGTCGAGCGAAAATAATTTGTCAACGGTGCATAAAATTTCAATTTAGATACCCGTTGCTGCGAACGCGGCCCGCAGCAGCAGTTCGTCTTCGGCCGCTGGCGCGTAGTTCGTTTGCCCGGTGCGCGAGATAGTGCGCGCGATCATAAATTCAACGCCTCATAACGCTTCGTGGGCGCCGCGGAAAAGGAACGGAACAATGCGCTATTAAAAGGAAGGTAACTTTATTATTTTTTTGTTATTATTGTTTCGGGACTGAATCCCGGAATGGCGAGCGAACAACAAAGGGAGGAAGAAGAAACAACATCAAAACTATTAAAATGCGGGTCACAGGAAAGGGTTGTTTTGTTGTTGCTGCTGTTCTCCCCAAAATTGGGACGGAAGTGAATTGAGCTGAAAATGCTTACGAACGAAATCAAGCGAAAGGGAAAATGCGTCGACAGGCGGGAGAGACGACGACGACCGATGTGGTCCTCACGCTGCCACTATTTAGGGTGCAATGTTGTGGAAAATTGACATGTTTAGTTTGCTTTTCCACATACCGTCCGCGTTCTTCTTCGCCTCTTCCATCGGCGCTCGCTGTGGAGGATTTCGCGAGACCCCGGTGTGCCGTCACCGGTCACAGTGTGTGCGCCCTGCCCGCGAGCCTATCGAAATGTGAAGGAGTAATTGAATTTTGATGTAAACACATTTCCGTCGATGGCTTTCCGCTCGGTTGGTTACCGCCTTTTTTTTGCGGCCTTCTGTCCTTGCGGCATGCTGCTGCTGCTGATTCCAACTTTTCGGTATAACGGTGGGTCCATCGCGTCGCCGCCATCGTGTGAAGTGTTTTATCGGTTTTTGGGCACTCTGCACTCGGTGTGCTACGCACCGAGTGTGGCCTTCTCGTTATCAGTTATGATTGGGTTTTTTTTTTTTGGGGGGGTGGACGATTCCATAGTGCGCAGTGTACGCTGGGGAGTACGGATTTTAGTTTTTCCCTTTCCCTTCCATGGGGGGTGTTAGAAATTGATCCATAAATTCACCATAAATTGCGCAGTGACGGCTAAATTGATAACAGCACTCGATCGCGGTAGTTCACCATACGAGCGGAGGCCGGGTTTGTAGCGCTGTGAGCCTATTGAAGTGACTCGACGATAAAATTTCTTGCCTAAATGAGTGTAAAAAAGTAAACAAACCATTTTTTTTGTTGGAATCTATAAACATTTTTATTATTTTAAACAAAACGCTGTATTAGACTTTTTCTCAGAGTTGGATCGAAATCAAGGCTCTAAATTTGCATAATTTGATTTAAGAGAAAGTTACAATATTTGTACTAAAATCAGTGTTTTCACATGAAATTATATTTTAATTTGAATGGAAAACCTCATTGACTGATTAAGTGTTTGTGCACATTTCCTGAAACTCGACACCACTTATTGTCCCTGTATACTTCCTTTTCTCAAGTAACTATCTCGAGCAGTTTTCTTGTGTAGATCGCTGATATTGTTCTTACTGCTGTCTTAATCCTTTTTTAGATCTAAATCAGTATCTTTCGTTACCCAAAGCTGGATGAGGTTAATATGCCGGTTTTGTTTGTTGTGTTCTTGCTAAAATCCTCATACGCTTTTCTCCAATACAAAAGGAATAAAAAAAATATCACTAACTTGATCTTATCATGGTTTGTAGTCCTTATCATTGACACACCGTTTACTCTTGTGCGCCTACTGAGCTAAATGTTGATCTTCCTCTGAATTATGTCTTTACCTAATGTACCTAATGTTTGAACTTGTTATATTAGCCAATACACATCGTTTTTGAAAGATTTGTCCTTTTTTCCAGAAAGAATAAGAGAATGGATTTAGAGCCTTGATAAATTGCAATTCCAGGATTTGTGGAAATGAGATCATTTGAACAGGTTCTCCAAGGTAAACAAGGCATCTATGAAAGCTGATATCATTATAAGGGTTTTTTAGTACATAGTTTTTCAAATTTCCAGTTCTAGGTCCTAAACTTCATTACTTGATTGATACAAATAGTTCTAACAGTTCATCTTCTAATTGGAGCATCGTTTTAACCCATTGCATCTGAATAAAATCATATGGATTTCTGGTTGACAGAACATTTTAAAGCAATTGCCTTCTTTCCTCCTAATGTTTCTTGGATTCTGTTATTAATTCTTCAAAAGTGAGCTTCGTTTTACGAACACCGCCAAGCATATGTTGTAAATTAGATGAGAGCACGTTTATGAATTATTCCATGTCTTGAGAAATACTTCATAGTTTGGTTCACGAGCAAGTGATTCTAAGGCATTTTGTGCATTTAAATTACAAACAAAAGGCGCAACTTTAAGCAACCCCAATATTTAGAGCTAAACTTCCATACAAACCACTTCTTGGCAACCAAAAACCCTTCTAATGTACGCTCGATCTTAATCATTACCTTTCCCAAAAAGCCCGCTAAACCTTTCAAGCCCTTTACTGTAAAGAGCACTTTAAGTAGCTGTGAAGGGTTTTCGTACGTTTCCCAATCGCAGCATCAGTGTGTCTTGCCCTACCTCTCTCACTCTCTCTCTCTCTCTTTCTCTCTCTCGCACGCACACACTGCGATTGAGAGATGTCCGAGATTGATTGAAAATGGTTTGGCCAAAGTCTTTGTCCCATCGCGCACCACGATCACAGTGCACTGCGATCTTGACAGACAGATGGCTCGGACCCATTCGTACAAAACCCTTTTACCGACATTACATCAGTCAGTTTTTTTGTTGGGAAGGTTTTTTGCGTACACTTTTACAGCGCAAGAGATAAATCAGTTTAGACATACACACTCACCACTGTAGTGGCTCTCATTATAATCATTATCATTATTCGGGAAACATTAGAAAGTGCGTACGCTTGTTCGCCCCTCACACAGCAAAGCTCAACCGAGGCTCCATTTGGTCCCGTTTGCTCGGCTAAAAGGGCTCAACCCCATTACTCCCTACTGGGTTCGGTTAGCTGTAAAGCAAAAGGGAGCAGCAGAAAGAAAAGTGGCGGCGTAAATTTTGCACCCAGCATCACCAGCACCCGGGGTTGGTGCTGCTCGCACACAGGGGCCATGGGTGGTAATTTCCTCCTCCAACTTCAACGCCGAAAATTGCCGTTTTCCTTGCCATTTTTTGGGGTGTTTTGTGCCAGTGGTTCACTTTAAGGGCTCAGTCCAACGGTTTGGACGTGGGGCTATTTGCACGAAAGAAAGAAAGCAACAAAAAAGTGCCCCCATATGCTAGAAAGTGGTGCGTGCTGGTGGAGCACGTTCCCTGGACCACGGGTCAGCAAGCGCTGGTCTCACTCGGTGAAGCTATGCAGTAGTGACTCTACGGACAACGGATGCCCATTTCTGTGGTCGTCCAAAGCTTCTCCGGGCAGTACGGGTACACGGGACGGGGGAGGCAATTGCGCACTGGCCAATTTTCCTTCCCGAATGATTATTTTCTATTATCATCCACTTTTCAAACAAACAATAACTGCACGATTGGATGACGGTGATGAGGGTACGCGCGTACCACCACCAGCACCGCAGCATGACGGATGTCGGACATTTGCGCAAACGCGAGCATGTCCGCGGTGAGTTGGCGGTGCTATTACCCGTGTCTTAGGTCTCTGGAGAGGTAGAATAAGACACAAATGAACCACCCCATCACCCGTAATCCCGGCTGGAAAGTGTTCGTAATTTGAGTTTTGCCTTCCACGATGGTAAGAAGGTCGAAAGAGGTCGTTGTTGGTGTGGCTTGAGTCTACAACGAGAAGTTATTAACACACGCTATGCCCGCTATCTGCAAAATTGTCTAGAAGGCACGAGTACTGATCGTAAGAAGTTGCAGATGAAATACACTGTATAACATGGTTTGCCATCGGGGAGCGGAAAACCTCCAGTGAATGCTTTTATTGCACAAGATCTTTTAAGATTCTTCAGACTTTTTGAGCCATGGATTATCCAGCAACAGCGGGCTGGGAGACACCATCAGAACGGACAAGCTGCGAAGGTTTGAGGTGAGCCTATGTTGGATATCCGACCAGGTACTACACCCGCAGGGCACGATCATCGTCCAATGGCATCACCGTCCAGCAGCTGCAGCATCTATGCGAAGCGTGCTTGACATGGGCCTGCTGCTCCCCATCGCCCAGCACGAAGCTCAGCAACGGCCCCGAAAGGGCAAAGGCGATTCGCTCCACTCCCTCAGACGCTGTACAGGCAGCAAGGTACGGGGCTGTTCGCATCGCCATCGCCAAAAGGAAACGCGATTCCCGTAGCGCCTTATACACCCGCCTGGTCCGCTGCTGCCTCTCGGCAGTGGGGGGGACACATTGTTGCAGCCATCATTATTGCCCTCGGACCTTGGGGGCGAGCAAGCGAATCCCCCCCCCCCTCGTGCTCTGTGTTGTTGTGGTTGTCTTGTGGGTTCGTGCCGGTATTAATTTCACATTTTGCCTCGAACCAAATCACTTCACCAGGTGAGCACGCGTGATCGAGCAACCTCCCTACAATTGATGATGCCAGCGAGATGCTGCGGTACGGTACACCGGGAGGGATTTGGTTTTACCGCTGCGGTTAATGGGCAGCAGCACACACGGCGGGGGGGTTTGCGAAGGCAATCCAGCACAACAGCACCGGCAGACAGGAGAAAAAAAAAGAGCAACCCTTTAATCTTCCTCTCACTCGGCACTAATGGTTTTGCGCTGTGTCTTCCCGCCTTGGCAGTATCTTTGGGGGCACACGCATAGGCACACAGACACGATCCACGGCACACCCTCTTCGCGCTCTGAACCTCTGATCCGTGATCGAGAGAATGGATGGAGGTTCCGCGATTCCACGCGCAATGATTAATTTAAATCGATTACAAACATCGAAAGTAGATATATTAATTACATCTTAGCTGGGGTCTGGATCTCGCGGAAGACGCTCGGAATTGGAGAAGCTATAGACGTGGACGAAACGAAACACTGGAGTTGTCCCTGCCGGTTGACGATAGCTCTGCACCTGACAATTAGCGAATGTGTTGGACCCCGTGTCGGGGGCTGCAAAGACATTCATTAATCATCACCATCAGTCCTGTGGACGCGGTGCTCGCGGGAGGTTACGTTCGCAGGTTCACGCTCGGTCGAACGTTCCAGATAGCGAAAGCGAAACGAGACAAGATCTTCAATTCAATCGTCTGGAGAGGATCATTTCTGGCGAGTCATCGGTAGGACAATTTCGTTCTCGGAAAGATGGGTACGCGATCCTACAAGAACTGGAGAAAAACAAGATCGCTGAAACCTAGGTCGTGATCTTTTTCCACCCGAGGAACCAAGCGCTTACCCATCATCATCATCAGCACCATGACTAGCTCTCGGCAGAAACGCTCCCTCTAGCTACAGGCGTGTGCTCATTTGTGGCCTAATAGACGCGATCGTTAGGAAATAATGTTTTGCCCTCTCCCTGTATTCCTCTTTCTACATCGGCTCGTTCGTTTTGTTTCTTTCATGTCGAGTCACCACCACCACTGCTCAAAAACAGCTGAGTCTCGCTGAGGGCTGTAGAAGCGGAGAAAAATTGGAAAACCACGTCAGGTCACGTACGCCATCCCGGGGACGATGGACGCTCACGAGCACGGGACCCACTTTTCCGTCCACTGTACTGGCGTCGCGCAAAAAAAACTCCCTCCCCGGCGTGGCTTACAGTGAACTTCTTCACCTTGTCACCTTGTAGACTACTTTCGAATGTTGCATGCACCGCCGTATGAACGATCGCGGAGTGCTGGAACAGCTGGGAAACAGGTTTCGGTGCAGCGCGTGTTAGAAAACATGTTTCGCACACGGTTATGGGAAATGGGCGATGTTTGGATTGAGGTGTGTGTGTCCGAAAACGTTGCTGATCCGGCCAAGCCTCTAGGCGCATCGGCGCAGGATCATTATTGGAAGCTCTAAGCGGGATCTTAACCGCTTGAAAGCCAGCTAGATGATTAATAGATGAGCGATGGGAAACGATATCCGCGGGTCATGTATTGGCAACCTGCTAGAAGCTGCTGGACGATTGCCTCATTTATTACAATTACGCACCAACATCCAACACAGTCGTACGGTGCGAATGAACATGATACAGAGCTAGGTAGCAGTTGCGTTAGAAGCAAATGGAAGAGATCGAGCCGCACATAAACATGCAGGCCGGTACAGGTACACCGCAATGAAATGTGTGAACAATTTTTCACGAGCTCTTGCTTTTTTTCGCTCGTAAAGAAAATATCCAGATCTAGGGAGTAAACAGTTCAGGAGTATTACAAAGAGCGAAAAAACGTGTATCTTTTTTGTAAACTATGTTAGCAACTCCGATCTGACACCGATAATTTTGGAACCGACTCTGAAAGGTAGGTCTGATCAGCATTAACAGAAGTTGCCTGGAGCCCTACGGATTCGTCGCAGTGATTCTGAGTTGAAGTCGTCCGGAGTTGATGTCGAAGTCATCCAGAGTTGGAGTCTTCCTGAGGCGGAGTCTTCCGGAGTCGGACTCGGAGTCCCCTGGAGTACGATTTGGAGTCATCCAGAATCGGATTAGGTCGGAATTAGAAATGGCTGGAGTCGACCGAAGTCGATGGGAATCGGTGTCGGCCAATGTCGGAATCGGGCCGTTGCAAGGATGCTGTCGCAAAGCATTAGTCTCTTCGCTAAATGCTATTTTAATAAATAAAAGCATGTTTACGAAGTTTTTGCGCAAAGACGAAACTCCGGGCGACGCTGACTCTAGTCTGATTCCGATTCCGGCAAACTTCCGATTTTGGCGGAGTCGCAATTGGACTAACAGTTACCGGAGTCGGATCAGAGTCATAGATGCTCTCTAGGCTGGTTTCGAGTAGCGACTAAAGAAAGCCGGAACGAAACAAAGCGAATGAGCCAACCATCCGTTTGAGTTGGAGGACACTCGTGCAGCATAATGGCACGCCAATGTACTTGCAATCGTACTTTACTTTCCAGCGCATAAATGACCAGAAGAGCACTCGATCGCATCGATCATTGGTGGAGTTGGTGTACGGCCTACTCTATCACTTTAGTTCCTTTTGTTCTTGGCGTGCTGATACAAGATGTGCTCTTGGGCTTTCGTCTTTCCAATTCCGAACATCCCTGCTGCTGCTGTAGTGGCCCGAACCGTTGAAGTGGCACATTAACGGAGCAGCAGATACGGCCGCCCGGTTTGATTTGTTTCGATTTCACGATTTCCAGGCGCACCAGCTCTTGGAAGCCCTTTCTTTCTCTCTCTTTCTCTCGTTGCCTCGCTCGCTCAAGTAGTGCCCGCTTTACACACGGGCTATATTAATACATCATAAATCGGTCGTTTTTAAACGCCCTGCCAGAAAAATGGGAAATTTCGGTCAGGTCACGGTATAAACACACACACACACACACACACATCCACACACCGTGTGGATGCAAACATAAATTTGGGTAAGAGAGTGGTGCTTCGCTTTGATGTTCGATTCGGTTGGAGCACTGCAGCAGCATCAGGTTCGTTCGTGTGGAGTGGCAGAAGACGCTACTCGAGAGCGATCTTCTTATCTGTAGTTCTGTTTTCAGAAAGATAAATTTATTACCTCAAAATAACCTCACCTTTTTTTCCTCTGCTTTTGTAGCTTTTGTACGATACAATCAACGTCGCCGTCTTCATGGTCGTGTTCTTCGCCGAACACGCTCACGTTTACGGTGGACCGAGGGTCACCACATTAAGCATCTCCCGCATCCTTAATAGCGCTGGCATGATGGTTTGATGGTTCGGCTCCGTTTGCCCTTCTTGCCATCCTGATCGGTCCAGCCTGATTTGTTGCCTCTCCCTTCTTTCTTCTTTCACGCTTTGTTTTTTTGAAAAAGGTTAGAGTAATTATAATAATTCTATTGTACCAACATACGTATCATCGCCCGCTTCGCTCTCGCTCCATCGTGGTGTGGGTAGGAATGGTGTTTCTCCGCCCGTTGTTCTCTGTGTTTCTGTTTTCTTGTGGTTGAGTGTGAAAGGTGGAAAGAATAAGGCTGATGTAGAAAACATATGATCGAAAGCTTCATCCCGCAAAAAAAAACCCGAACCCTTCGAGGCCCTATAGAGAGGGAGAAAGTCATCGATTGGGAGAAGAAGAAATACACCATCCGCAGCATGGCACTGGTCTCTTCAAACCCGCATCAACCGTGCTGGGGGGGAATGGCGAAGGTGGATAATGGCTGAGTATCTTAAGACGAGCACGGCCAATGCGCACCAACTGAGTTTTGCCTGGAACGCAAGAACACAATAAGCCTTCAGCTGGGTGCGTTAATCGATCGTGTCCGAGAAGGGTGCCGCTGGAATATCGAATGCAACTCCCGGGCGAGAGTGCGTGAGACGTGTGTACACGGTGTACATAAATCAAAGCAGCCAGAGCAGCACTGGGAAGCGACTGTAGAGGGTTAGCCCGAGTGGCATACTGCAAGGAGTGTGTGCGGAACACAGCACAACTGCTGTTGTACGGATCGACCCCACTGTTTCTGCCGTAGTTCTGTGCAAGCGTGTACGCCTTATCTCTCCGCACGGTACGCTTTCCAATCTTGTTCTCGGCAGTAGTAGTGTGTGGTAGTAGTGTCGTTTTGTTTTCCTCTTCCACGATAAGGGCAAAACCGCATTCGGGGGCGATTCCGTTGAGGCAGCATCGACACACACACACACACACGCACGCAGACACGACGGACGGGCTAGAAAGTTTTCTTCTACCGGCCGGGTTGATTATGCATGTCAGCCTCTCCACTGTTCGAACTAACCGGTATAATCCCGTAAGCCCTTTTTTGGTCGCCTCGGCTTAGGTTTGATTTGTTAGCAAAACAGTTTTCTATTCTTTGTCCATTGTTGTTCTTATTTTTGTTGTTGTTGTTGTTTTTGTTTTGGAAGAACGGTTCGTGAGGCCAGTAGGCGTTCTTCAATTGAGATATCGTTTTAATACATTGGTGGAAGGTTGGTGATTTAGTGGAGTTTTCTTGCAAGGGAGGATGCGTTGGGGATAGGGAAGAGCGCGTCGAGAATAAAGCCAATGCATTAACTAAAGTAGTTCTCATTTCGATGTGTGTATATCGGATGGAAGAAACTGTTCTTTTTCACATTTTTTGCCGTCAGTTTCAATTTGTTCTGATTGGTATGATAATGCTGCATAGTTTTGTATGTTTGAGAACATACGTGGCAAAATTAAGTAAACTTTCAAATTTATTTTAATCTAAGAGTTATTTTAAATTTAAGTTAAGAATAATACATTCATGCATTCTGCATAAATGTCTTCGACAAAATTAAAATGATATTTTCATTTGCGTTTCAAATTTATTGAAGTTTTACTACTTTTTCAACTGTCTTCTTTAGTTTAGTTCTTTTTTTCGTTTTTATAGGTTTTTTTAACTAGAATTTATTTTTTCATTGTTTTTTTTATTATAATATAATGTATGTAAGCTATGTTTTATTGGCTTTCTTTTATATATTTTTGAATGTTTCATGTTGTGTTGATTCGTGTTTTTTCTGTATTGTTTTCTGTTTCTGTTTTTATTCAAGATCTTGTGATTATATTATATTTTTATATTTTTATATTTTTCTTTGTTTTGTATCGTGTTCAACCTCTTTGCTCAATTAAATTTATTTTCGATAGCATGTTTATAAATGTGTGGTTTTTTATGTTTGCAAATTTATTATTTGATTTTGTTTTGTTTCATTTTTTTTTTAATTTAAGGTCTTGTGTTTATTGCTTATAAATTATTTTCAAAAAGTTATACTTTTCATGTTTTGTATCGGGTTCTACCTCTTTGCTGATTTAAATTTATTTTTTGTGAACATGTTTATACATGTGTTGTTTTTTATGTTTGCAAATTTATTAGTTGATTTTATTTTGTTTCGTTTGAATTATCTTTAGTTGTGTTTTTTACCTTTTAATGCTTCTTTTGTCATTTTAATACGTTAGTCTGAGGAAAACTCATCGATCCAACTAATTGAAAGACCAAAAGACAGGAAATATCGCATTATCGATCGAACCATTCCTTATGAAGCGTTTCCCAAACGACCCAAAACGCACGCACGATCTGATTATGTGTGATGTATTTTTCTCTACTGCTTCCTTCCAACATTGGTCGTATTGTTTTCGTTCACGTTCGTGCTTTTTGTGGAAAGAAAAATTATGTTTGCACCCAGCTTTAAAGCTATTCACACTCGGACGATGGACTGTCGAGCATATGATGTACGATCCCGTGGACGTTGCGTTGCGTGTCGATCCTTTCCCGCGCCTCCTCTCCCCACACGTGCGTGAAAGTTTGGGTCCGTTGTAGTGCGGTGTAATCCAATATTTTACGCCCGCTTCGAGGTGCGTTCCCAGTGTGTGCTGGCCGCTTCCAAATCCGTTCCTTGCTTGCTTGATGGACTCGATTTTTTTTATCCCGATATATTGCCCATTTTGATTTGTGTTCCACCATCACCAACACGCCTGGCTAGCTGGCGAGCACGGGTAGCAAAGCGGACAAAACGGACCGCTTTCGTAATAGGAGACGATTTTTAAATCGAAACCTCAGCAAATTCGGCGTGGAAAATAGATCAAATTCGGTATCGCCGTTTTTATTTTCTTCTCTCTCTCTCCCTCCTGGCTGTGTGCTTGCAGTAACGCATATAACGCGGGCAGCAGCAGCAGCACCACCACACAATGCAACAGGGAAGCTTTTATTCGTTTCATGAGAGAAATTATGCTCATATGTTGCGGTTTTTTGCTTATTATTTGAAGGATTTCAAAGGAAGCGGAGGGGCTTTGTGGATCTTTGCTTTATTGTGTGGTTTTGCATGCGGTTTGCTGTGTTGTTGCTCTGGATCGCCCGAACCGAGTGCACATTTTTCGTGTTCAATGGTGTACCATGCTGACCACAACCTGTTCGGATCGTTCGATCTTGTTACGTTTGCTGGCCGGTGATTTCTAACTGGTGCTCTGCCTGGTTAGATCGGGACAGACAGTGCATTAATTATGTGTTTGTGTGTGTATACCACTAGAAGCACAATAGCGCAGAGCATGATTAGATGATTTATTAAAAAGAGGCCATCGGGAAGCGAAAGGCACAGCCAACCGAAGCAAAACTTACCATAAATTAACTATTTTTATCTAACTCAAAAGCACCGAAAAAAAAGTACAATTGGAAAAAATGTAAATTCTGCACCCATGCACATAAATTACATTTCACGCACATTTAAACACTTTTGTCGTTTGCTTCGGTTCTGTTTTCTTCATGGATCATTTGTCACCTTTCCACAAGCCCGCCATTGGCCCTGTTTCCTCTTCTTATGCCCTCTTCTTATGCCATGCAAAAAGACCCCAATTTTCACACAATGCCCATCGGTTGCATTCGTCCCGGGATCCCAATTATACTTCTAATTGACTTGCCAAACGAAACCCGCATCTTCATCCCCCACACACACACACACACACACACCGACACAACAAATAAGTCTCACCGGTCGGCCAATTATCTGGCCATTTCGAATGCTGTTTTTTTTCTGTTCGTTGCTTATCCACTTGCCGCCTGTACCGGGGTGCGTACGTGTGTATATGTTGATTGTAAATTAGCAATACCCCGCCGCACTTTTGTCGAGTGCAAATGGAAACAAATAGAACCTTTTTCTTTGTGTTCTGTTTTTGCTGTTTGATTTGCGCACACCTTCGTCATGGTTTACCCCTTGGGAGCATGGGACGGAGGGAGCGAACTGTAAGAAAGGCCAGAAAAGACATAAGTCAATTTTGTGAGGCTGAGTCATCTTGCCTACCAGCAGTGTGTGTGTGTCTTTAGCTTCCGAGCTGCACAATCTTGGGTCGAAAAGAGGGCAAAAAAAAACAGATCAAACGCTTTTGATCGCTGGCAATGGCCAGTGACTGCAAAGCCGTTGTGTTGTGTTCCTGCCGCTACCTCTGTCGCTACAAGTGCATGCATGGTCATAATTATTATTACAACGTTTCTTCGGCTTATTGGCTCGGGATGCTAGTGTGTAGGCTCATCTGGTATCGTTAAGCCATTTCTTTCACATCTTAATCCAGCGCTTAACTGACGAATAGATTTATGTCTGTGTGTGTGGCTGTGTCTCTCGCTTCCTTTTGCCCGTTAAAGAGATGCAGCGGCGGCTTTTAGCTTCTCGAGAGCATCGGGGAGGAGGAGCAAAACAAAAAAAAAAAAAAGCAACGCGAAAGACGTGAAAGCAAAGACGTCGGGATGTATGACGGCAGCAAGTCAAGGAGCATGTAAGATGTTTGATTACCACACATACGCTGAACGCGCGCGGTAGAGAGAAAGAGGAAGCAAGAGCCGCCGGTTTGGTGCTCGGAAGGTGCAGACAGGGAAGGCTTAAGCAAACGAATGCTCGTGATGCATTTCCGTGTTTGTGTGTGTGTGCTTGTGTGCCCATCATACCCCTACACTGTCACGTAATGCATTGGAAGTGGAATTTCATCGTTGTGTAAGTGTGTGAGTGTGTCTTGGGATGACGGTCGACATGGTTGATCGATTCCATGTGATTCTTTCTCGCGCTCTAATGCACTTGATGTATGGACGGGATCGTCAACGGGGACTCATGACTACCGGGTTTGATCGTGGTTCTTGTGCTCATGTGCAGTTAAGGGACGGTAGCGAGCGAGGTACAGCGGGAATATAGATGGAATGATGCAATTCTTTAACGGGTGACAGTGGCAGTAGAACAGTAGAACAATTCTTCTCTTCAAGGCGAAGAAGCGACGACGTTTTCCTCTTGCTGTACGTACACGATGGATTGTTGATACTGAATGGTATAGAACATCCAGGATAAATGAGAATGATTTTTCGTTATTTCGATTTGCTTTTTTATATATTAAGTATCGGATTTCGTAAAATGTATAGCTCATCAATGTACAATAACTTTATATTACGACTCATCTCATTTCATCAACATTATTTTGATCTTGCCAAGAATTGTTGACTATCAACATTAAGTTAAAGCAACATCAAATGAATTTTTTGAAGTAAATTAAGTTAAGTTTGTTTAAGTTTAGTTAATCAATAGGAATAAAATGAAAAGAATATGGAGTAAAAGTTTTGTGAATAAGTCATAACTTCTGTATTCTCCTTATGTTTGGCTCAACAACCGTTGTCGGTCAAGGTCTGCCTGTACCACTTGTGGGCTTGGCTTTCAGTGACTTCCCAAGTGACATTTGCTCGAAATTATTTTACCATATCTGCTCGATTAGTACTCGATTCGCCTGAAATTATTTATTTGCGTGTGATCAAGTGTGTTGAAAGCGCCAAGATTTGATGTGCTTGTAAATTATTATTATTAGACGTTCTGCTGTCGATGGACGATGCCGTCCAGCTCATTTTACATTGATAGCTTTGGTTTTTGATGAAAACCCCCAACTATAACGACAGGAAACATAATTTCCGAGTGAATCTAGAGAAAAGAAACGAAACAATCACACCACAGTTGATTGCAAAGGACTTTTTTCTAAATTCCCTTAAACTGGTGTAGTTTAAGGGAAGTTTAAGGCTCTAGTTTAAGGGAATTTGCTCGAATTTCCGATTATTCGTGCTCGAAAATATCAATTGGGATTATGGATTACCCACCCCCATAGCAGGATAGTCAGTCCTACGTATGGCAGCACGGTCCATTTGGGGCTTGAACCCATGACGGGCATGTCGTTCAGTCGTACGAGTTAACGAATGTACTACGAGACATTACTTGTGTATAATGAGTTTTTGTGTGTTTCAATCCTGGTGTTTCACGGCAATATTAATAGATTTTTTTTAGGTGATAAGAACAAATTCTCAATTATCCAGAACGCTCTAACATTGTTGTTGAGAACGTGTCTCATGTTTTATTATATAAAGAATTTTACATTTCGAAGCATTGTAGAAACATTTTTTGCCGTTCATTAATGATTTTTGGTCCTTCGAACCGGATTTTATGCTAGCTTCGAAGGATCTTTTCATCTTCTCAAGATGCTCCCAATAACACATACTCATTTCCAAAATATTCAAAAACTCATTGCATTGTCGACTTCTTCATCAGCAAAAAGAATCGTTAACGAAATGAAGAGCAGCCCCGTCAGACGTGCTTTTTCACGTCCAGCTCAGCAACAGCAGCACGTCTGCTGTTCGGTACCACACATTGCCGCGGTGTAATACCAATTTTACTTTACACCATTTTTCAGCTGCTGTAGTTCGGGTTTTGCATGCGTTTTTCTCATGTCTGCTTCGTGTGTGTGTGTGAGCGTATCAGCTGTTTTTCATTACGGCATCTTCGCTGCTGTACGTTTGATAGCGCACTTAAGTGGCAGATCTCGCCCGCGTCCATGTGATGCCTTAAGGCACGAGAACAAGATTAGCGAGTGTGGTTTTTATTTCTGCCATTTCTGCCCTCTATATTGCTGGTTTGCCTCGCACGCACACTCTTACTGGGTGTGCTAGTTTTTGCTCGCTCGCGTACGATTATGCGTATCGTCTTGTTCACCAGATCGCCTGCAACGGTTTCACAGGCCCGAAGCGATGCTGGGTGAGCGAAGGAACCGGGAACAGGGAGAGACAAGCAACGGGAACAGAGCCCCTCGAACTGGAGCTCCCGATGAAGAAGGTAATCCCCTACCGTTTGACCGGGGAAACTGATTTCTGATCTCCACTGCCTTTTTTTCGGTGTGTTTGTGTGTGTCTGTGTTGCTTTCAGTGCCAGCGAGCTGTGGAAGATGTATAAATATCGCACTCGATTGCTTTACTACCACCACCTCCTGAAGAGGCGGGAGTCGTAAGAGGCTCGAAGCGATCGGTGATCGATACTTTCGATGCTGGACGATAATCCGATTCGCTACCGCGCGTTGGGTGAAAGGCCAGACCGTCGCAACCGCAGCACCGGTCGACCGTTTAATTACGGCAGCTTACCACCACCGCCGGATGACTCATTCGGGGTGGCGTGAGTTGTGCACACGCTGTCGAAGGAAAAAACAGAAACGCATCTAAACGGTTGGTCCGGCCCCACTGGGTGAGGACGCAATCCCGGCTGTTGGATTGAAAATCGTTCACTGGCCTCAATAGTGCCTGTCGCCCCGGCGCACTGCGGGACGCCCTGCTCTTTTGGAGTTTGGAGTTGGATATCGGTAAATTGGATTAGGCTTAGCCGAACCTCACCAGGCGTCGTCTCCCCAGACCACGACCTGACATTCAATCCGCAGCCGTTGGTTTACTGTAGGCTGTAGGCCTACCCAGGGGACCTACCTGACGCATACGCGAGTGGCCGCTCGATCGGCCACTCGGCGTACGTTTCTCCACTTACAACCTTTGAGCGCTCGTACAATCGAAGCGCACGTCACCTGTCAAATGTTTGACGGGGGGCAAGATTTTGAAGACCTTCAACGACGCACCGGTGAAATGGAACGGTGGATCGTCCGCGCACACACTAGCCCAATCTTATCCGATAGTTTTGGGGGATAGGTCGTTCGGGCGAGGGAAAAGGAAACGCTTAAATAAACAACATTTACGGTCCGTTAAAAATGTGCCTGGCCGAAGGTCTCGCACGCACCGGAAGACTCGTTGTGATGTGGTGATGACACTTTATTTTTTCATTTCAAAATAGTTGGAAGATATCCCAACCAAATGAGACCACACCTATGAGAGTGGTCCCGCTCTACGCTCTGACGTCGCCAATGCGTAAAAAAAACAATGAACGCAAACGGTCAGACAGGGCAATGACAATGACGCTAACGCCCGTACTTTTTAAGGGAGTAATAATTTGTTGAAATTAAAATAAAAAATGATGCCCAAAAACCTTTGGGAGTAACATTGCAGTGTGCGCATCGTTGCACACTTCGTTCTGTATCATTTGCCACCCCTGGTATCATGGGCTTCCGGAGATGATGGGAATGACCCATGCAGGCGACAGAAGAGTTGGGCATCTTCCAGCCTTCTGTTCCGATCTGGGTGTGACTCAACTGGGTGGGTGTGTGTTTTCCCCATTTTTCCTGGTGGACAATCCTGTCCGTTGATTAAGAACTCTCGCTCTTTCTCTTTGCTTTTCCCAGAAATAGGTGAGCTGCCTAGTAGTTGTAGCAGTTGTAGCAATGACACAGGTGTCTCCAGTATCTCCAGTATCTGTTCCTCAAAACTCATACGATGAATAAAACTAATTCTTGTTTGTTTCTTTCCACCGATTAAAGCGACCTTGCGATGGGTGAAATGGGTTTTATTTTGTCGGACCGTCCAACAACTTTTGTTTGGTATATGAGCTCACAGTAAACATCCGGGATGGGGTGTTCCATCCGTCCGACTGCCGAGTCTGGCTCACCTCAATGCTCAGGAATAAACGGGCTTATTTATCGCGGACGTACGAGAGGCTCGTCACCGGCGGGGTGGCTTTTATCAGCTTCTAATTAGTATAGTACACACTCTCGCGCTTCAATCAGGCGATGGTACGGAACAAACGGTGGTGTAATGATTGACACTTGCCATGCCGCGATGGCCCTTTGCGCGATCGCCACCGTGATTGACGCAGGTGTGGACCTGCACATTCGTGTGATGCACCTTCGCTTCACAATCTGTGGGCGTTTTCTAATCAAAATGACCTCTTTTATTTACCTCGCACAGGCACCCACCCACCCTTGCCTTAGGGGGGAGGTCTCAGCCTGGTGTAATCTAGGGGGAAAATGTTTCGCTGGAAGTCTGGTGGTGGCCGTCGTCCGAGAGTAGTGAAGTTACAATTTAAGACCACAAAACGATGAAATGCTAATGAATGTTGCTGCTGCTGCTGCTGCTGGATGCTTTGCACACAGAGAGCGAGGCCACCGAAAACTGCGTACATTGTGTTCCGACTTCGGGTGGTGGCACACACACACACACATGTACGCAGGGAGTCGCAGTCAACAAAGGCACAGAAAAGTGAAGGAGTCGTAAAATTTAAATTACTCACTGCGGTAGCGTGCACACGGTGGTGGTGATGGTGGTTGTTGGCTCTGTCTTTCTTTGCCCACTTTTCTGGTACGACTGCTGCTGTGTGTGTCGTTCTCTCTGCCTTCGTTTGTGATGCTTCTTCACCTCCGTCCCTTTCGTCAAATAAGTTAAGGGCCAACTTCTTGTGGTTCATTATTTGAAGCTCGTCGCGCGCCCCGGACAAACAGACCCACTCTCCCGTCTATTTTGGGTCCACTACGCGTCTCGCTGTATGTGTGAGTGTGTGAGTGTATGCTTTTCCAGGGCCCACAAGAATGGGTACATCTTGGCAGCACCAGCTCTCCCCCATTTAACATCGATGTCGATCATAAAAGTCGACCTTCATTAAACTTTACAAAGTCAAACGCACCACTACACTGGACGGCACTGGTTGTGTTGGGACCATCCACTCCGGTTTTCGGCCCACAGTGATCGTTCTGAGCGTTTGAGGGAAGGGAAGATGGGAAATATGATCTCTCCACCAGCTCATCACTCCTCGTTTGGCGATGGCATTTTCGGTGACAGTGGAAGGGGGTTGTTATTAGTATTACACGTGCAGCATCGTCATCATCGTTCCAGGGCTGAGAGGAACTGCTTTGGGTAATGCATTATCGGATAAGGCGTTATGTTGTAGGGGAGGATGCAGAAAGCAACGGGGAATGGTCCATCAGCGTGTTAAACACTAATTCGTACAGGTTCTAATGAGAAGCATTTAAAGCAGTGTCTCTTGAGGGAGATAGAAGGGTGGGGGGGGGGGGGGTTTCTGAGTGATGGCTTGCCAGGGGAAGGTGTTTTACGAGCAACAAATCAGTGTGTGAGGTATGAAAGTGGTAACGTTATGTTTGAAGAATGGTTTAAACATGTTTAGAGAAATTTTGTTTTACATGAACATTGATGAAATTGATATCAATATATTTACACTAGAACAACCGATGTCATTTAAATGATTTACAAAGATGGAGCAGCATTTCGTGCCAACAAGTGTGTGGTTTAGCACCGATTTGTTAGTAACACTTATTCACAACTAATACATCTAATCGGTAGACATGTTATTGCTCAATAAATCAATATTTTTTAAGTATATTAAATGGAATGTAATACATGTATTCAAAAGATATCAAACCAGATGTCACTAAACCATGGCATCAAATCTATTTTGTTGCAATTCAGTAAAATATTAAATTGCAAGTCGAGCGGAGTGAGTTTGAGATAACCTCTTTATTATACCGATCAAAACCGAATGTCGATCCCCAAATCCGATGTCGTTGGTGATGGTGATGTAGAATGCGGTTACAGGGTTACGCGGAATGCAGGGTTACGCATACGTAATTACTCTGGGGGGTAGAGAAGAGACGTCCTCGGCTCGTTGCATGCATTCACAATTAGAAGTTTTTCTCTTTCTCTTTTTTTTTCAAATACGTTATAATAGTTCGATCTTATTTCTACTTATTTCCTATCTTAGCAAAGACCTTAACAGTTGGTACTAATTTTACTTAGTAATGAAAGATTTTTACTGATTTATCTTTTTCATAAATTTTTGTTGACAAAAATATTAGAGGATCACCTAATACTATTCGTTATTTCATTCGTAGTTTGTTTTAATTCGTTTAATTTTTCCCTTATGTCTTTTGATGCCTCTTACATTTTCAAAAGTTCGTTCTTTTATTTGACATGCTTTTGTTTTGATTGCTCTTGCCTGGGTTTTTGTTCGTATGTTGGGTATTACAAAAACGTCTTGATTTTCAACGATATTTGGAGGGTTTATCTTAGTTTCGTTTCTAGATGTTTGTCTTTTCGTAGCTTTATCTAAATTATGTTTTGCTTCTTTAAACAATTTTTTTGCATTTTCTAGTATTTGAACTTCACTTCGCTCATTAGATTGGTTAAATGTCAGCTCGTTTGGAGTGAATTTTGTAGATGAGTGTATCGAGTCATTGTATAATGCTACTGATATCCTGACCATGGATTTTGTATCACATCCAGTGTATTTATGTTTGTTGGAATTGTAAATTTCTGTTATGGTGCTGTGAGTTTTTTCTACTTGTCCGTTTGACTCAGAGCACGACGCATAATTCAGTACGACGCCTAAGGAAGATAGATAATTTCTCAGTTGTACAGATCTAAAAGTAGTTTCATGATCCGTTATTATTTCTTTGGGAATTCCATAAAGCGCAAAATACTTGGTGAGTTTTTGTTGAACTTGAGCCATATTTTTGTTTCTTAAGTAGAACATCTGGAGGTGTTTTGAAAATGAATCTACAATAGACAAGAAACTGCAATTATTAGTTATATAGATGTCCATATGTACTCGATCTAATGGTTTGCATGTGACTGGCCGTGGTGATATTTGTATATGGTAAGGCTTTCGTTCGTATTTTTCTGTCATACAGATCTCACAACTGTTTACAAATTTTTTTATGAATTTCTGCATTCCCGGAAAAAAATAATTACGTCGTAGCTTATTCTCTACTTCTGCAATTCCTCGATGGGCTCTATTGTGTTCAGTTGATATTAGAAAATTTTGCCTATCTGTATCTGGAACGTCTTCTACTGTTTTTGTTGTAATTATGAAGTGTCCTTTAATCGAAAATTTTTCTTTTACAGTATTTTGGATCAGTTGCAATAGTTCGGTTGGTGCGTATATTGCTGTTTGTTTTCCGTTGTGAATTTTGTTGATAAGGCTAACAATATCATCAGATTTGAATTCTTTTTTTATTATTGTTGTTCTATGAAAATACGGAAAAGGGATTTCATTTATGGTTTCTTCCCTATCTGATATTTTGAATATGATTTGATTTTTGTAATAGTTTATTGGGCGATGTGTCACATGAACGAAGTAATCGCCAGAATCATCAGCGGAGTGTACAGTAGAGCAGCTATCTATTAAATTTCTAGATATGTTATTTTCGTTGTTTGAAGAAGTATCTGTTTCATTCATATTTACTTCGGGAAAACGGCTTAAAGCATCAGCTACTACGTTTCCTTTGCCTTCCTTATATTTTACGTCATAATCGAAATCTTCTAGCTCGAGTCTCCAGTTTAATATTTTTGAATTTTTAAATGAGGTCTTTATGAACGTTAAGGGTTTGTGATCGGTAATGAGAGTAAATTTTTTACCATACAAATATGCTTTGTATTTTCTTACCGCCCAAATTATCGCTAAAGCCTCTTTTTCGGTGGTTGAATAATTGCTTTCAGTTTTGTTCAGTGTTCTACTTCCAAATGCGATTGGCCTTTCATGATTTTCTTGCACTTGCGATAGAACGGCACCTAACGCATGATTACTTGCGTCGGTTGTAAGAATAAAAGGTAATTCAAAATTTGGATAAGCTAAAACTTGATCTGATGAGATAATTGCTTTCAAATCATTGAATGATTTTAAGTATGAATCATTTGTATGATCGACTATTGCTTCTTTCTTTAGACATTTCGTTAATGGTTTGGATATTGCCGCGTAGTCTCGAATAAACTTTCGGTAATACCCAGTTAATCCAAGGAATTGTTTCAACTCTTTTTGTGTTGACGGAACTTTCCAATCAACGATTTTCTTTATCAAATCTGGGTTCGGTTTAACGCCTTCGGAGGTAATTATATGTCCCAAAATTCAGTTTCTCTCTTTAGAAAATTACATTTTTTAGTTGGATTTTCAGATTGAAATCTGATAAACGTTTAAGCACTGTATTAAGGTTATCAATATGAGATGTTAAGTTATTTCCAATAACAATTATATCATCCATGTATACAAAGCAAATTGTTCCAATTAAACCGATCAAGATATGATTCATAGCCCTTTGAAATGTTGCTGGAGCGTTTTTCAGGCCAAAAGGCATTCTGGTGAACTCGAAATGCCCTTGACTTGTAGAAAACGCAGTTTTTTCCTGATAATCTGGATCCATCTGAATTTGGTGGAATCCTGATTTAAGGTCGAGAGTTGAGAAATACGTTGAGTTTCCTAAGTTATCAAGGATCTCTTCTATTTGAGGGATAGGGTATCTATCGTTTATAGTCTTCTCATTTAGTTTGCGGTAGTCAATGACTACTCTAACCCTTCTTTTTCCAGATGAATCTATTTTTTTGGGGACAACCCAGATTGGTGAGGAAAAGGGACTGTTAGAATGTGTTATGATACCATCTTCAAGCATTTCTTTAATTTGATTTTCAACGTCTGTTTTGAAACTGTTTGGAAACCTATATGATTTTGTGTATGTAGGCTCATTATCTTTTGTGATTATTTTATGCTTTATAATAGAGGTTGAAGATAGTCTTTCATTTTCTTTCAACAGAACTTGTTGATTGTCTAGAATTGTTTTCAATAGATATTTTTTTTCTAGCAATGAAAGATGTTCTGTTGCAATAAGTTTTTCAATTACTAGTTCGTCTAGTTTTTCGTTATCTTGGAGCGGTATAGGGAAATCGTTTCAAAATTGTTAACATTTATTCCAAATACCTTTTCATTAAGTGGCAATGAACTGCATGGGCTAATGATAAACACAGTTGTTTGCTTGTTTTTAGCGTGGTATAATCCGGGTTGAATTACAGCATTTTTGCAAAGGACTTGGTAGCTTGGTACAAACCAATCACCGTCTGATAACGTGTTTATTGTTACTATATGATTATATAGCTTTTGAGCGGGAATATATTTAAAAAAAGGTAAGGAAGTTTCTTCTATTGTAAGTGTTTCGTTTTTATAGTTCAAAACACCACCGGTCATTGCTAAATATTCTGACCCTAGAATACCATCGAAAAAGTTATGAAAGTTCATTTCGTAATAAGTTTGATCAGGTAATCGATGACCAAGTAGATTAATTGTACCTTTTGTTTTGATACAATAGTCACCCGTTATATTTTTAATCATTGTTTCTTCACAAAATTCAACGGAGGGGATGATTCCTTTCTTGATGAGATTTTTGTTCGATCCTGAGTCTATTAACAATTTTACTTCCTTTTTTGAAACACTATTCTCACACAGGATATAAGGAAGATAGTCTACTTTGGAGGATGTTTTGTACTTGCCTCCCAAAAATTTACCAAAATTTTATCGCTTTCGCCCTCGTCGTTTTGTTTGCAGTCAAATGTTTCATTGTTATTGAATTCATTTCTGTTTATCGTTAACCTGGTTTTAGTAGTCGATGTATCCATGCCGTTTGGTGAACGAACTTGAAAAAATGATTTAGATGTTTGAGGTTGTGAGGGGTCGGTGCTATTATAATCATATGATCTTGTGCCATTTTTATTATAACTTTCCTGCACTCTGTTTGTATTCCCATTATTGCCTGAACTCTGTTGGCGATAAGTGCGCTTATGTTCCATGGGAAAAGATTCAAATTTGCAAAGAAAAGCATACGTGCTTTCCAGATCGAGTAGTTGAGCTGCTTGAACATAACCATAAAATGAATCGTTTAGTCCCGCGACAAATGCAGCCAGGCTTGTTTCGTCGATAAATTCGTTAATAGCGTCCCAACTGTATTTGTACTTCTCATTTTGTTTAGCAATAACTTTGACTTTTTGTATAAGTTCCTTAGTATGGGTGTAGTATTCCGAAATGCGTCTACTTCCCATTTTATTAAGCCATAGTTTACTCATATAGAAAGACAAATCTTTCCGATCACCTAGAGATTTTATCAGAATGTTCTTTACTTCTTCGAAGTTTTGTGGATTTCCCTCAGCGCTAATAATGTCTCTTGCCTTTCCTATTATTTTATTTTTTACTGCATCGACATAAACTTCGTATAGAAGAGGATCAATACGATCTTTAAACAAATTCAGTGCATTTTCAACCGTTTGTATCCAAGAAAACAATTGTTTTTTATTTCCATCAAAACTAGGAATAATTTTGATCGGATCCGGTATGCGATAAAACGCTTCAAGGGTTTGTGCTTGCTCTAACCGGTTTTGCATCACTCTAGCTGCATCACTTTGCTGCTGTGAAGCAACGACATTATTTAGTGCCGTCGACAGCTGCAAAATTTGCTTTTGCAAAGATTCTATAGCCGTATCACCCATACTATTTCCCTGCGGGTTATTCGGGTCACTAACACTAGGCTCCATTGTACTTATGCACAAATTCTCTAAAGGGATCGCGATTGGTATAGAAATGTGTGCGAGATCGCCAGATTCTACGGATTCAGATTCTTGTTCCGAATCGGAAGCGATATTATTCGGATTTCTCCACATAAAACTAATTAGAGCTACGTCTATTTAATAGTGCGTCTCTATTTTCAATAATAAGCGCCTCTAGAGCAACTCGTTTATGAAATCGGATAGACCTATTTGATAGTATCTACCACGAGGCACGCAGCAAAAGTTTTTTTTCTCTATTACGATACACGCATATGTGTGCGTAGCACGAAGAGATTAAAACCGAAATTTTGCTTACCTGCGATGCGTGCGGACACGCTTGAATCCTAACCTCAATTCTCAGTTATTCTAATAGAGAAAAGAAGCTGGTTCTATTCTGTAGAAATGTTGGAAACGGCGTTGTCACAAGTCATCCGTGTTGTAAACGTTACACGGAGATGAAAATGTACCTCTATCTAATAGGGGGCACAAATCCGGACACACTGTGTAAGCTTTATTAATCACCTACTAGCACTGTTTGTTTTCTAACAATTCATCCTACCGGCTGCGCCAATTGCAAGTCGAGCGGAGTGAGTTTGAGATAACCTCTTTATTATACCGATCAAAACCGAATGTCGATCCCCAAATCCGATGTCGTTGGTGATGGTGATGTAGAATGCGGTTACAGGGTTATGCGGAATGCAGGGTTACGCATACGTAATTATTACTTGCATTTTTTTTTTGAGCCAATAATTAAAAACCAGTAATCATCGAATGTTTACTAAATGATTCGACAAAGTTGAACATTCACCAAAATGACAGCTCCTTTTCTGATGTCACTGTAAAGATATTCTGATATTACTGATGGTTCAGTTATTGGTAGCGATTTGAAGCTCATGCTTATCCATGTTTGATATTGATTCATTTGATACAGTTTCTTAATTCTTGAAGTTCAATGATTCAGTATGCGCTCACGATACCTCCAAATTGCAGCAAGTTCAGTGGTGGGTATTCAGAATCGTACCCTTCCAATTCGGACGCATTTTCTACCGTGAAGAATGTCATTATGTTCACCCTGTTATTGCCTTATAAAAGTTTTATTTTTTATTCTTTTATTTCTCATTCGAGTGTAGAAAGGTGGTGAAAGTTGGCCACTGCACAGTTTTCATGTCGATTTATAATTTCAGGAAATTGATGTATGGATCGCAAAGTAGGAAGAGTGGCTGGGCTTCTAAGTGAATTTCGTAAAAGTGACCGATATTGAATACCCACCACATTCCTTGGTGCATTGTAGCTAAGATTTCTGGCACACCGAAAAAAAGCTTAAAATGTTTATCAAAACACCCCACAAACCACACTTTCAACATTCTATCATAAACTAATTTTGGTATTTTGAATTAGGCACTTGGGCTAAATTCCAAAATTTCCACTAGAAAAATGTCAAACTTAAAAAAAAAAACAAACTAGAATTGTAACACATCCCATCATTTCTTAACTGTTCGAATTGTCTATATGTTTGTGCCATAGATGATGTATATTTTAGTTTTTTGATTTACGTTTCATTGTAAAATTGACTTTAGGACTTAGTTTTAGAAGCTCCTTTTTTCTATGTCAGTTCTTTTCATTCAATTTGATTGTGGAACTTCTACATTATTCAGTTGTTATGTTATTAAACCCTCTGTCTACAGTGCTAAACAAAATCAGGCTCTATTCGCTAGAAATAAACAATCCGGTTTTAATCCTGACAAAAAATCAGGATCTGTTCTTCCATTGCCATTCGATGCAGTCGTTGCTTAGCTTTGCTACAGCAGCGCATCATCATCAATACATTACAGAGCGTGAGCAGACTCTCTTGAGAATGGATTGTAATAGCAAACCAGTTTGTTTTTCCTTTGCCTTACTTTCACTCATATTGCTCCAATCGTTCATTGCACAGCTTCAATCGAGACCATTCATTCCGCTTCTTACCCCACTCGGCTGTCTTGGCAAAGAACAACAACGATGCTCAATTCGACAGAATATTGCTGTCGTTGTGCTTGTGCGCTCTGAAAAGCAAAGCCGGATGGAATAAAACGACGCCCCGCCGTCGATCGATCATACAATCTTCTGCAAACAATCGGTCCTTGCTGGCTGGCAAGAATCGAGGCAAGAGTGGAGAAATTTGATATTCCTTTGCCCGCTTCACCAACCCACCTGCCTTCCTGTTGGACGGTGAATTGATCGATGAAATATGAATTTTATATAGCGCTTCGAATTTTCCTGCACAAACACATTCCTGCACACAGCAATGGTTGCAAACCTTCCAGCCGCTGTTCGCTGCTTATCTCAACCAAATCGGAAACTTTTCAGCAACCGTTCCTCCCGGCACCTGACAGTCTGTGAATTTGTGTGTTGCGAGTAAATGAAAAAAAAAATTCCAACATGATGAATGATGATGAGAGAACTGTGTCTGTGTTTTTTTTTGTTTGCATAAATGAAAATGTCTCTGTTTGCGTTTTTGAATGGAAGCGCTGTAGTTTACTTTTTTGCCATTTCTCTCATTTTGCATCGAACCACATTCGATCAAAAAACTTTTTGCCTCATGATGCAAAACTTTTAATTTCCCATCCCCACATTTCCAGTTTGCAGCAACCAACTACTCACCGTTCTCCCGCACCAACTTGGGTATATGGCGGGCAAATAAAAATATCTTGATTAATGATGATTACATGGATTTCGCTGCAGTGTTTTGGTCGTGTTGCTTTTTACGGTTTGTCGCTTTATTTTTCGATTTTGCTTTTCACTGCACAAAAAAAAAGTAGATACGTCAACGATCAGAAGAGCAAGTTAACGTGAGTTATACATTAATCCATCGAACATATTGCTCCACTCGATGTGAACCGAGTTTTTTTTTGCGGAATAATAAAACACTAAAAACTTGTTTCCTGCCGTCACGCACAATCGAACGCGCAGGGATGCAAATCCCAAATGCACTTTCTTTGCTGTGGCTCAGCTTTTTTTTTCGGTCTGTGTATCTTTCACGTGATTCGACGAATAGCATCAGCTCCCTTTGCTCATGCTGAGCCCAGACGGATGTATAATGATCAACTCGCCGTGTGCGCACTCTATCGGTGGCATCATCTTTTCTCTGGTGCATTGAAAAATTCAACAAAAATCCTCAAACCGGTTTCTGTAATACATTTTTGCTGGTTTTTTCCCCCGTTCGAATCGTTGCAACCGGGATGCGGGTTTTATGGTATCATTCGCTTTATTTGCAAAAATCGCAAAAGTTTTTGCGAAAATCACAAA
This sequence comes from Anopheles merus, assembly GCF_017562075.2. Taxonomy (NCBI): domain Eukaryota; kingdom Metazoa; phylum Arthropoda; class Insecta; order Diptera; family Culicidae; genus Anopheles; species Anopheles merus. The sequence continues at coordinate 27,495,688 of NC_054085.1, forward strand.
AGTTTTTGCGAAAGTCGCAATAGTTTCTGCGAAAATCGCAGAAGTTTTTGCGAAAATCGCAGAAGTTTTTGCGAAAATCGCAGAACTTTTTGCGAAAATCGCAGAAGTTTTTGCAAAAATCGCAGAAGTTTTTGCGAAAATCGCAGAAGTTTTTGCGAAAATCGCAGAAGTTTTAGCGAAAATCGCAGAAGTTTTTGCAAAAATCGCAGCACTTTTTGCGAAAATCGCAAAACTTTTTGCGAAAATCGCAGAGCTTTTTGCGAAAATCGCAGAAGTTTTTGCGAAAATCGCAGAAGTTTTTGCGAAAATCGCAGAAGTTTTTGCGAAAATCGCAGAAGTTTTTGCGAAAATCGCAGAACTTTTTGCGAAAATCGCAGAAGTTTTTTGCGAAAATCGCAGAAGTTTTTGCGAAAATCGCAAAACTTTTTGCGAAAATCGCAAAACTTTTTGCGAAAATCGCAGAAGTTTTTGCGAAAATCGCAAAACTTTTGCGAAAATCGCAGAAGTTTTTGCGAATATCGCAAAACTTTTTGCGAAAATCGCAGAAGTTTTTGCGAAAATCGCAGAAGTTTTTGCGAAAAATCGCAAAACTTTTTGCGAAAATCGCAGAAGTTTTTGCGAAAATCGCAGAAGTTTTTGCGAAAATCGCAGAAGTTTTTGCGAAAATCGCAGAAGTTTTTGCGAAAATCGCAGAAGTTTTTGCGAAAATCGCAGAAGTTTTCGCGAAAATCGCAGAAGTTTTAGCGAAAATCGCAGAAGTTTTTGCGAAAATCGCAGAAGTTTTTGCGAAAATCGCAAAACTTTTTGCGAAAATCGCAGAAGTTTTTGCGAAAATCGCAGAAGTTTTTGCGAAAATCGCAAAACTTTTTGCGAAAATCGCAAAACTTTTTGCGAAAATCGCAGAAGTTTTTGCGAAAATCGCAAAACTTTTTGCGAAAATCGCAGAAGTTTTTGCGAAAATCGCAGAAGTTTTTGCGAAAATCGCAGAAGTTTTTGCGAAAATCGCAGAAGTTTTTGCGAAAATCGCAAAACTTTTTGCGAAAATTGCAAAACTTTTTGCGAAAATCGCAGAAGTTTTTGCGAAAATCGCAAAACTTTTTGCGAAAATCGCAAAACTTTTTGCGAAAATCGCAGAAGTTTTTGCGAAAATCGCAGAACTTTTTGCGAAAATCGCAAAACTTTGCGAAAATCGCAAAACTTTTTGCGAAAATCGCAGAAGTTTTTGCGAAAATCGCAGAAGTTTTGGCGAAAATCGCAGAAGTTTTTGCGAAAATCGCAGAACTTTTTGCGAAAATCGCAAAACTTTTTGCGAAAATCGCAAAACTTTTGCGAAAATCGCAGAAGTTTTTGCGAAAATCGCAGAAGTTTTTGCGAAAATCGCAGAAGTTTTTGCGAAAATCGCAGAAGTTTTGCGAAAATCGCAAAGTTTTTGCGAAAATCAAGAAGTTTTTGCGAAAATCGCAAAACTTTTTTGCGAAAATCGCAGAAGTTTTTGCGAAAATCGCAAACTTTTTGCGAAATCGCAAACTTTTTGCGAAAATCGCAGAACTTTTTGCGAAAATCGCAGAAATTTTTGCGAAAATCGCAAAACTTTTTGCGAAAATCGCAGAAGTTTTTGCGAAAATCGCAGAAGTTTTTGCGAAAATCGCAAAACTTTTTGCGAAAATCGCAAAAGTTTTTGCGAAAATCGCAAAACTTTTTGCGAAAATCGCAGAAGTTTTAGCGAAAATCGCAAAACTTTTTGCGAAAATCGCAAAACTTTTTGCGAAAATCGCAGAAGTTTTTGCGAAAATCGCAAAACTTTTTGCGAAAATCGCAGAAGTTTTTGCAAAAATCGCAAAACTTTTTGCGAAAATCGCAGAAGTTTT